>NC_137978.1:57597418-57689918 GCF_963924665.1 Micromys minutus | reverse complement strand
CCTTATTTTATTTTTTAAGTTTATTATTATGATTATCATTATTCTTGTTACTGTTGCTGTTGTTATTATTATTAGTTTGGTTGTTTTCAAGACAGGGTTTCCCAGGGTAGCCCTAGCTGTGTTTGAACTTACTCTGTAGACCAGGCTGGGCTTAAACTCAGAGGTCCACTTGTTCTGCGTCCCTAGTGCTGGGACTACAGGAATATACCAAATGCCTGGCTTTGAGACTGTCTCAAAAGGAACCCCACAGAGACTAGCATGTGAAAAATAAAAATTAGTCAGCTTGATCAGACCTCCTGTCTTTCTGTCCATTCTTTACATCTCTCGTTTTCCCCCATTCTCTCCTAGGTAATTCTGCGTTCCTGTGGACGGTCCCGAGAGTCGGGGTATAGGGGTGGCACCACCCACAGTGGATTGGGCCATTCCACAACAGCTATTAATCAAGAAAATACCTCACAGACTTATCTACAAGTATGCTGGAGACATTTTCTCAATTGGGACTCCCTTTTCCAGGTATATTTGGCTGGGTCAGTGTCAAGTTGACAAAAGCCAACAATCAGGACTCATTTCCTTTTCCTGTCTCAAACCATCTCATAAAAATCTCCTGTTTCTCTCCCATCTCATTCCCATATGCTGTCCTTACTTTATCTCTAATTTTTGGTACAATATTCTTCAAAAACCCTATTAAAAGTAAGTTTTAATTAAAAATTAGCATTACATCAATTTTCCATTCCTTTTCATCCTTCCAGCCTCTCCCAGGAAGCTTTACTCTCACATGCTTCACTATCAAACTGATGTCCTCTTTGTCTTTGATTGTTGTTCACACACACATGCACACACACACACACACACACACACACACACACACAAAACCACACCTGCTACATCATTTCTTTTTTGCACTTACATGATTTCAAGACTGAACATATTATCTTGGATAACAAAGAAAGAGGCTCATCTCTGGAAAATGCTTTTTTGCCTGAGTATCAATCCTAGCTTGACTATGACCCACTGAGTGCACGGTGAGCCCACATCCTATAATAAATGTGAATTGGCTGCCAAGTGAGTACAGTACATGCTAGGCAGAGGAAGAAACTGAAATCTGAATATAGTCCTTTCTACACTGTATAACAACAAAATATTCCAAACCTTGGCAACACACATGGTGGTCTCTGCCTGTTAGTTACAATCATTTCCTTGGGAGACAGCCAAAACCAAATAACTCTGAGATACTGTGATCCATCCTCCAGCCTCTCTGCCTGCCCCCTAAGTGCAATCCCAAAAGGAAGGAACCTCAAGCCAGAGCCACTTGCCCCACTTCCACCCCTCCACCCCACCCACTCTTAGGGAGCCCTCCCACATTGTTCTCCAACCCAAAGTGCTAGGCAATTGATGCTTCCCATGGGATTAGGCTCATAAAGAGGAGGCAATGGTCGCACACACATGATACACTACAGAAGAAGTGGTGTGCCCACAGTCACAGAACCCAAGAAAGTCTTCTCCCCATGTGCTTTTTCTTTCGAACAAATGACAGGGCAAGAGAGGATAACAGAAGGAAGAGAAAGACAAGGCTTGAACTAAATCTTTGTCCTCCCCTGTTTGGGACTCAGAAAAGTTACTTGGCAACTCTGAACCTTCCTTTGGGCACCTATAAAAGGGACAGCTGGTCATCCTTGGCTGTAGAGCAAGTTCAAGACCAGTCCGAGTCACACGAGACCCTGTTTGAAAACAAAACACAAAAAGAAAAAGAAAAAAATGAAAAAACAAACAAACAAACAAAAACTTCAGAACAGGAATCGATACAGACTGGAACACTTTTTTTTTCCCTATGAGGGTAGGGTAGGCTCTCCAAAGATCCAAGGGCTTCTGGCTTGGCCCTATCTCTTCAAGAATCCATCAACAGGGTCCACACTTCCACACTGGAGACCAAGCTGCTACACATGGACCTTTGGGGCACTAAATGCTATTAGGCCTTGTGTTGGATGTAGCCCAGCTGTGAGAAAGACCCAGTGTGATTCTGTGAAGCCACCTAATGGTGAGCTCTGCTTTGTCAAGGTTTTCAAGGAAAAACACTTGATGGGATGCTGTAGCTCCCCTGGTACTGCTTGCCTAGCACTCATGGAGTAAAAACTGGGTATAGTGATACATGCATGCAGTTCCAGCACTGCAGGGGTGGAGGCCAGGGGATCAGAGGTTCAAGGCATCCTACATGCTGAGTTTAAGGCCATATTGGGGCATCAGAGACCTTATTTCCAAAGGAAAGAAAAGGAAGGGAAGGGAGAGGAGGAGAGGGGAGGGGAGGGGAGGAGAGGAGAGGAGAGAAGAGGAGAGGAAAGGAAAGGAAAGGAAAGGAAAGGAAAGAAAAGGAAAGGATAGGAAAGGAAAGGATAGGAAAGGAAAAGGAGAAGCTCTGGGCAGCACTGAGGAGAAAGGTACATTCTTTTTGCTCCCACTCTCAGCCGCCTACCTGCCTGCTGCTGCCTTAGACAGAAGCAATTTCTTTCTGCTGAGGGTATTTTGAGACCATTTGGGGTGGGGTTCCCAGCTACTTGGGAAGTCCCTGAATTTCCTGAGCCTAGTTAGGACTGGCATCTTTTTCAGCATCCTTTAGGTAACACAACTCTTGTTCCTTTTGAAGGCGTCCCATTGCCCTCTCCTTGCTCTGGGGATCTGACCAACACAATGGTTACAAGGCTAATGACTCATACTGTTGGATCCCAGCCTTGGGCAAATCTGAAGACTTGGCTTCTGCAGCAGGCATAGGCCTCTGCAGTCCCACAATGGGGCTGCTGCTCTTAAGCTAGGGACTTCCCCTCCTGGTCTTCAAAGCACTTTCACACCTGCTTAGGGGTTCATGAACTGCCTGGGACCTGCTGAAGGCATCAGGGCCCCTGTTCTGAGTCCCAGGAGCATCTACTTCCCTAGGATGCTTACCTCTCAGATCTAGCCCACTAATTCACTGGCTGCAGGATGAAGCTTTCTCTCCAGCTAGTCACTGCCATAGCTGCCTGACAAATGTTATCCTCAGTGCCCCTGAGTACTCTATTTCTTTAAGACCCCACAGTGTCCTGGGGTAGAGGGACAGCATGTTATCGCATGGTTAGATCAGCTCTAGAATAAAAGCACAAAACCACAGAAGTGGCCTTTTTGGCATAAAGTAGAGGGAGTTGTGGTAGGTAACATACAAATATGGAGCTGCCCTTAGATTGATGGCCATGAGGTCTGAGTGTAGAGTGTGGTGGGCAGGAATAAAGGTTGAAGGGAACAAAAAAAATTCAAGGGAACACAGGCTGGAAATACAGTGGAAGAGACTCTGAATGCTTTTTTTCCCCTCTTGGGGTGATGTAAATGTGTTCAAAAGTAGGACATTTATGATATTTCTGAGAGGATTTAAGTTTCAGGTCCCTGTAAGCTCTTAGCATAGAGTAAACAGACAACATGGGCCATGGTCAGTCCTGCCAAATCAAGAATACAGGGCTAGCAAGGGGCTTATTGTGCAGACACATTTGCAGGAATGCCTGGGTGTACAGAGAAGCAGGAAGCAGTGAAGAAGCCACGGAAATGGCCATTTCATGGTATAGTTAAAGGAAAGGGGTTTTTGTTGTTGGTGTTGGTGGTGGGTTTTGTTTGTTTGTTTTATTTTGCTCTTTGTGAATAGGAGAAAGAAAATATGCAGAGACACCTAAAAGAGTTGGGAGCAGAAAGAGAAGTGGACTGGACTTGGCCAGAGTGATCTGTGAGAGGTGAGCCTGGGAAAGGATGGAGACGGACATGGGTGTGGACAAATCCCATAGGTTAGAGACCAACATTAGCCAGGGGAAGGAGACTCTGTGGACTTGGAAATGAATAACAAGTGCTGTGAGGAGGGACTCAGGGAGCCTAGAGACTGGCGTGGGCTTTGGAATGCAACCATAGGTACATGCCCCTGTGCCAGAGATAAGAAATTTACAAGATCCTGAGGAATGCTGGCTTTTCTCCAACTGCCAGAAATCCTTCTATAGTCCTCATTCTAAGACATACGGACTGCCTGAGACCAAATACGGACCACCCTCCAACCATCAGAGTTTGGTTCTCTGAACCATGTTAATAATAATAAAAAAAAAAATCTAAACTAAATGAGATGGCACATGCTATGAGGTCAGCACTTCTTTGGGAACATGAGAGGCCTCGGGCCAGCAAGCCCGGAGGACACAGTAGTGCAGCAGCGTCCACAAGAGAAACCCTGCCTCAGAACAAGGTGGAAAGGAGGGCCAACACTGGAAAGCTGTCTCTGAATGTCACCTATTCCCTGTGACACCTGTGCATGAAGACTCACACATGTGTGTCACATGCACATGTACCTAAACTAAAATAGTCAATTTTTTTTTTTTTTTTAAGGATAAGGGTCACCAGGGATGAGGCCCCTTTCCCCACTACAGCCACAGCGAACCTCTGCTAGGGTCTATGCTGAACAAAGGTCTAGGGACATATGTGGAGCAGAAGTTACCTGTACTGAGGGAGGGCAGTAGGGAGAGACAAACTTCTAGATCCACAGTATTATCATTTAGAGTGGATGTGTCATAGTCCATAAAGTGAGCGAACCTGTTCCCATACTTATTTCCTACTGTGACTCAGAACATTCCCAGCAGTTACAGACACAGTCTAAGGAGACACTTTTTAAATTAATCGTCTTTATGTTGTGGTTGTTCATTTCCAAATCAGACTGCTGATTTTCACTGGTTTGCTGCTGAAATTATGGAGCAAGAAGTTGTAAACTTTCTAAAAATTTTGTTCTTTTGCTTTTGCTAACAAGGACTTTCTGACAAGGATGCTTTTTCAGCGAGGTCGTACCACTAGTCAGTACCAGAGACTGAAGTTGTTTTCTCTCTTGCTTTCCCTGTAACTATTATTATGATTTAAAAACCCCACAACTGACTTAAAGACCCAGAAGACTAACAAAGACTGCTTTCATTTGCATGCCTTTGGTTACTAGGAAGGTTGGACTTTCACAATGTGTGATTTTGTATTTGGTTCAAGCTGGTACAAGCTATTTGGATGCTACAGTTTTATTCTCCCTGAGTGTTTAAACACCTGCTGTGTTCTGGGAAGCATGGGCTCCAGGTTCTTCTGCCCCTCCCTGGCTCTATGATTATTTGAAGCTGGATCTTTCATCATCAGTTGAGTGGAGGGTCTGGAGTGGCTCTTTGGAAGATGCACAGGAGGGGCAGATTTTCCAGGTAGGATATGGACCTCAAAGAGGCCTGTGTGTGGAATGGAAAGTTTGTGGGGACTTTGGAAAATACTGGTAGAAAGTGCCAGCTGACACCCTGTGGGGACCTCTACCAAATGGGGGGCCTAACACTGAAGGGTAGACTCAAGTGTGGCAGCCAAGGGTCCTTGCATCATTCTGGGCTTGAGACAAGGCACTGTCCCCTCCTTAGAGCACGCAGACGGCTTGCCTGTTTCTCAGTGTTGGTTTCTATGTTTGAAAACAAAGCAAGCAAACAAAGAAACCCAGACAAAAGCAGTGTGCACCTGCCTGTCAGTGCTCCGCAGTGACCATGTACTGTGGGTATCACAGTACAGGACCTGGAGTTGGGGAGCTCCGGAACAGCAGCTTGGGGAATAGAGTAAGGCCGGCTTCAGATGAGGCTCCAGGCTGCCAGCCACCTTCTCCAGGGAAAACAGTCGGAGCAGGGCAGGGACACCTGTGGATCCACAAACATATGCCCCAGTCTTCACACACTTCTTCACTGGTCAGTCCACCCACCTGCCTACCATCCACTTACACATCTACTGCTTTATGCACCCATGTCCCCCCTCTTCCACTCATCCATCTATATCTATTTCCTAATCTCTTCAATCATCCCCCTCCCTCCACCCACAGATCCATCCATCCCCCTTCATCCATCCACCGTCCCTTCATTCTGTGATCCTCTTATCCAGTTACCATTCGTCCACTTCACCACCCACTTGTTCTCTGTCCATCTACCCCATCCTCCCATCTATCCGTACCCCAATCCACTTGTTCTCTTTCCACTCATCTCCCTCACCCATCTGTCCACCGTCCATTCCCTCATCCTCCCACCCACCCTTCCATCCATGTGTTCTTTATCCACCCATTTATTCCCCCATGCACGGCTTTATTTTACAGCAAATGCTACAGTGAAGAAACTCTTTTTCTTGGAACTATCCTCACGTTGTCCCTCCCAAAGAATCCTGATGATGTGGGCTTAGAGTCTCACCCGTCCTTGGGGTGGAGAATGGGGCCAGAGGTCTCAGGACTGACTCTGTACCTCTCGACTCCTGAGTCCTGCACCTTTAGAGCTGAGTCGCCTTCCCGGCTCCTCTTCAAATCCGGGGCGGATCGTTCAAAACGCAGGGGAGCCCCCTGAGTGCGTGCGCTGTGGCTAGCCCTGAGTCATCTCTGCACGTGGTGGCCCCTTCTCTCTTAGGCTTCACAGGCAAGCAGATCGCTGCATCACAGGTGGTAAGAGGGTGGGGGAGGGAAGGGTTAGGGCTGAGACCAAGGAAGGCGAGGAAGGCGCAGCCACAGTAGAAGTGATTTCACCGCGCGGAGAGTCCGGGTGCCTGCAGGTGGCCAGGCGCTGGAGACTCGGGAAGCCAAGATGAGCGCCCTACTCACCACAGCAGGGTTGCTGTTCCTGGGGATGCTTCAAGCCTTCCCAACGGTAAGGGAATGACAATAGCTCTGGACAGTGTGTGGGAGCGGTGGCTAGAACAAAGAAGGAAAGGACAACCTCTCATCTCATTCCCCAATTTAAACTGGAGTGAGGGGGCACAGGTGGCAACTGAAATATACAAGTATCCACAGGTGGGTGGATAACTGAAGGGTAAAGTTAGAGCGCCTCTCTTCTCATCCGCAGGTAGTAGAAAGTTGGAAGCGATTTGTTCCACCGTGACTTGAACCCGGAGCAAAAGAAAGCTGTTCCCGTTCCCTTCCTGCTGGCCCAAAGGGGACCCTGGATAGAAAAAGCTATGTGTGCCATTTTGGCCGGAGGATGATATTAGGAAAGGCTCAGGAAAGAGGAGAAAGTGGATAAGGGGCAAATGTGAGGTTCTGGCCAACGGGTGGTGTGGGCTGGGTGCCCTGGGGCAAAGCACATGGTGGACATTTGTCCCTGCACAAGTCTGTGCTGCCCCTGGTTCTGTGGTTGGAAGCCCCAGAAATGTGTCTGGGCAATGAGTTAGGAAAACCGAACAGTTCCTAGGAGCCAATGCCACACCAGGCATCAGGATGTGGAAAGGAGAGGGGACTTTAAAGAGCCACTCAGATAAGCTACTCTATGGGACCCAGGTCTACGTGGGGGTGTAGGGGGACGGAAAGCACGTGGCTAAATGAAAGCTGGGGGAGGGGAGGCAAGTGACAGCAGCGTGGACATGAGGTGTCTCTGATATAGAGGTGTGAAGATGAGGGAAGAGAGGGCTGGCGGCTGGCAGGAGAGATGGTAGGAAGGTGGGCAGTGCGACACCTGTCCTGCAGAGGGCAGAAGTGAGCAGAGGAACCACCCTCTCCTACCTCACCCCCATACCCTCATCAGGGGAAGGTAAGAGTTTGGAGCAACAAGGACCTTGGGAGATGAAGGGAAGCTTGGCTTCTTCTGCATCTGAGTGGAAACTTTTGATCTGAAAAGGGCACATCCTTATGAGTATGTGGGTTAAAGGACAGCTTTGGGAGTTGGCTCTCTCCTTTGACCCTGTGGGTTCCGGGAACAGAACAGAGTTCACCAGGTTTGGCAGCTAGTGCCTTTACCCATAGAACTACCTCACAGGACAGTGAAAACATCTTTGCAATTAAAGCAGTGTATGTAATAGTGCCTGGACTGTGTGAAAAGTCCCCATAGAAAGTATAAACGCTATGATAGAGCTGATGGTTTTACACCAATCTCCGCTAAGCTGTAACGATGGTCATGCTTTCCTGCTTTATTTACAGGCGGCTAGAAAAGCAGATCTGTATTTGGATCATGTTTATAAAGATATATAGGGGTTTCTCTTTTACTTATTTATTATTATTATTATTGGACAGGGTTTCTTTGTGTAGTTATGGCTGTCCTGGGACTCACTCGGTAGAGTAGGGTGGCCTTGAATTCACAGAGGTCAGCCTGCTTCTTTTTCCTGAGTGCTGAGATTAAAGGCATGTCCCACTGCTGCTTGGCTTTTTTTTTTTTTTTTTTTTTTTTTTTTTGAACAAGGTCTCATGTAGCTCCGGCTGGCCACCTTTGCTAGTAGCCAAAGATGACCTTGAACTGGTCCCTCTCCCTCCACTTCCTGGATGCTTAAGTAGCTGATGCTACTGTGTTGGATACTGTGTTAGATATATGCGGTATATGAGATTGAACTCAGGGCCTCGGGCGTGCTAGGCAAGCCCTCTACTAACTGATCTACTGTTAGGGGAAGGATGAAGAGAGAGGGGGGCATATGGCCCATGGAGGTGCGGCGAGGCCTGGGGCCAAGGGAGATGCCTCTGGGGGGTCCGTGTTGGAAATCCCTTCCCTGAGGGACCAGCCACACAACAGTATAGTACAGAATAGAGTTTATTCAGGTCATGGGAGAGTTAAGAGGGCGTTAGAGGCAGAGAGAGAGAGAGAGAGAGAGAGAGAGAGAGAGAGGGAGTAGAGGAGTAGAGGCTGGCCATGAGCACGTGGGACAGAGGGGGGAAGGGAAAGGGAAGAGGAGGGGTAGGGGTGGGAGAGCAAGGCTGCAAGAGCACAAGGGCAAGAAAGGCCAAGAGAGAGAGGAGGGGTCAAGCAGCCCCTTTTATAGTGTCAGGTCACTGGGGCGGAGCATACCTGGCCACTGCTGGGTAATTGAGGGGTGGGGTATACCTGGCTGTTGCTAGGTAACTGAGGGGTGGGGTTTACAAAATCCCAACATCTACACCCTCAGTTTGTCTGTGGTTTTGTTTTGAGATAGGGTCTGTGTAACTCAGGCTGATCTTGAACTCACCCTGTCATCAAGGGTGTCTGCAAACACCTAATCTTCCTGCTGGCATGCGCCATCACACCCAATTGTTACGTTTTTATTTGGCTTTAACAGTGTCCACAGTAGGTCTTGAAGATCACAACTGCTCATTCACATTTCTGGGTAATAAGCAGTGAGATTCCCATCGCTGTCCCAGTTAGCCTGGAACTCGCTGTGTAGACCAGTCTGGCCTTGAACTGATACACCTGCATACACCACCACGTGGCCCCAACCTTATCCTTTGTGTGTTTGTTTGCTGTCTGGGGAGTAAGAGTGGTTCTTTCCTAAAGAGACAAGAGGATACTGGTGGTTGACAGAGCAGATGTGCACTGGAGTGAAATGACATGCCGTCCAGTGCGCAGGGCAATGTCTTTTCTCACAGCAGTGTAAGACAGTAGCAGCTTCCCACATCCTAACCGACAGTTGATCTTATCAATCTCTATTTTGTGGTCTTGAACAGGCTCTATCCTTCTTATGTTAATTTGCATTTCCCAATGACTGTAGGCTGAACATGAAACCTCAAGTCTGTGGGCCTTTTCGTGACAGAATTTGGGGTGTCTGTGGGGGAAGAGCTGTCTGCCCAGCAAGGGTCTTTATTCTGGTCCCTCAAATGTCTTCCAACTTTTCATTCCAGTTGAGGTTTGAAATCCTATTAAAGAACACAACCCCTTTTAAAGTTGGATGAAGTGGTGCAGGACTTTAATCCCAGCACTCAACAGGCTGAACGTGGTAGATCTCTGTGAGTTCAGGGCTATGTAGAGAGGCCCTTTCTCCAAAGCAAAATCAAAGATCAGCCAAGCAAACATATACACATCCCTCACTACCAAACAAAACAAAACAAAAACCCTACTTTAAAAAGCTAGTTACTACATGCCCAGAATCTCAGCACTTCGGAGGCCGAGGCAAGGGTGATCAGAAGTCTGAAGATAGGGCCAGCAAGATGGCTCAGCAGGCAAAGGCACTTGCCTCAAAGTCTGACATCCTGAGTTTGATCCTCAAGACTCACATGGTGGAAGAAAAGAACTAACTCTTGGGTTGTCCTCTGATCTCCACATGTTTGAGGTAGCTCATGCATAAGAATGCACACATATGTACACATAAAATACATAGAATCTAATTTTTCAAAAAAGTTCCAATGTAGTCTGAGCTGCATTGAAAGTTCCTGTCTTTAAAAAGATTTTTTTGGGGGGGTCTGGGATTTCAAATTCTTTTTTCAACTTCTGCTTTTTCTCAGCTTTTGTCCCTTTGTGACAAGCATGTTTTTTGAAAACATATACAGACCTTGTTTTTTTAATATTATCTGGGACTCAGTTGATACAAGTCTAGAGACAGAATTTCCTCCAGTTCCATTCTTTTCTTCCAGGCTCCCTGAGATGGTATAAGGCCATGCCTTCTGGTGAATTCCATGGGTTCAGAATTCCCCCAATGTCTTCCCAGACATCCTGCCCCCAGCTCCAGTCTGATTTTCTTCCTCCAGTTTTGGCTTACCTTTTTGAGGATCCCATAGGGGAATTCTCATGAATGAGTCTTTGCAACATGCAGCTCTGTTGATGGGTTCCCACTGATGAAGCGTGCCCAGTCATCTTGAGTAACTGTGGTGGTCCCGGTATTTAACACAGGGCAAGAGAGCTTTTTTGGATTCCTGTGGAAAAATGACTTTCAGAACCAATCAAATCCTTCCTGGAGGCAGAATCTCATGGGATGCCCCAGAAACAGGGGAGATAACCAATATGGGAAGGGTTGGGCAGAAGGAAACTATGCCTTTTCTAAACCGAATGCTGCCTTCCTCAATTGAGGTTCACTGGCAACAGGGCTCAGGGGCCAAGCAGTGCAGGGTAGCCACATTACTCAGCTCAGGAGCGGTTCTGTTGGGAGTAGAACAGCCCTTACTGGAACTTTCTGTGGCTTCCACTCATATCTGACCAGAGTACTTCTTGAGTAGAGGTGATTCATTTCTAGGTCTGCACATACTGGCATCTGATGCATCTCAGGACAGAAGGAAAATGGGGAATCCTGAGGCTGTGGGTTCTTGCATAGGCAGCTTAGCCCAGGTTAGACCTGTGTAGTTTCTGCTGAGCTTTGTCCTTGTTTTGGAGGTGGCTTATCTAAGATCTGTCTGTAGTTATCCCATACAAGTGCACAGCTGAACCTGCAGACCAGACAATACCTCAGAGAACGCCCCAGCTCTGTCCAAGGGAGGGATCTGTCTAAGGGAAAATAGCAGAAGAGCCTGGCTTAGGAAGTGGTGACAAGAAGAAGGTGGCAAGTTTGGGCAGCCCAGAAAAGGCAAGGGAGGAGGCATGTATAGACCACCCTGGGCAATGGCCCTGCTCTCACTGAGCAACCTAATCAGATGTCACCTCGGCCTTAATAACAGGAGGCAGAGATTGTAGCTGTCCAGGCAGAGGCAAGTTGCAGTGGTGTTGGGGATTCTAGCTGTCTCTCGGGGTGGGCCCCTGGCTAAATGGTGGGGAAAGCTTCAGAAGACATAACGAGTGTTTGGGAGGAACATGCGTGATCTATTTTACCCACGTTCAGGTCTCAGATGGGGTATTTAGGTATGGATGCTTCAAGAGAGTTCGGCTTATGATTTAGGTTTCTGGTACCAGAGAAGCCTGCAGAATTCTGCTGCATTCTGGACAGCACTGAGGAGGCATCAGCTCTGCTCACTTAAATTTGCTTACAAGAGCCTAAGGGTCCACATATCTTGGGCACCTATCATACTACTGGTATTTTCCAGCCCAGGGGTAAGATTTTTCTTTCTATCTCTCTTTTATACAGATTTTTATCAATTTTTAAATTTCATGTGCATTGGTATTTTGCCTGCACAGATGTCTGTGTGAGGCTGTCAGAATCTCTACTGGAGTTTCAAACAATTGTGAACTGTTCCTGTGGGTGCTGAGAATCGAACCTGGATCCTCTGGAAGAGCAGCTGGTGCTCTTAACTGCTTAGCCCTCTCTCCAGCCTCAAGTAGGATCTTTCATTCAGCCTGGTGAAGTTTTATTCTTTCCCTCTCCCTGCTGTAATGAACTGTAACAAATTTCGTGGCCAAGAGTAACACAAGTATGTTATTTGGTGGCTCTGGGGGTGGGAGTGGGGGTAGGGAGGAGCTGAAAGGAGGTCACAGAACTATTCTCCTCTTAAACTCCAGGTGCTCCTTGTCCTCCATCCTCAACTTCCCCAGAGCTCTGACCCACCTGGCGTCGAAGTCTAAAGACTTCGCACTTACACTGGGAATCATAAACATGAGCTAAACCTACCAGGTTCTGTGAGAATTACATTGATCTTCTAATATCTGACAACTTCCCACCAGGTTTCACCTCCCTTTCATTCCCCTTCCCTCCTCCCTACTGATAGTCTGGCCTCAAACTCTAAATCCTCCTCCTTCTACCTTCCACATTCTCGCACAACAGTCATGTGTCACTATCCCAGTGATCTCTTTATATTATAGTTATTTATCTGTGCATATGTCTGAACATGCATGCCGTAGTAAGAGGACAGTTTGCAGAAGCTGGTTCTCTCCTTCAACCGTGTGAGTCCTGGGGCTCAAAACGAAGTCTTCGAGCTTGGATGCAGGCAGCTTTAACTACTGAGGACTTCACTAACACGGACACCATATGAGCCCTGAAGTGGGGAATCCCTGGGATTTGGGAGTACAGCTCTGTCTAACGTCACATGTCCTTCCATCGGAGAACTTAGGGAGGATGTAGATGAAGGGATATGTGTGAGGATTTAGCCCTCCATTGCATTGCAGATGAAGATGTGGTCTAGTGGTATGTGCTTGTTGTTGTAACAAAATACCTGAGGACCTGTGCTTCAGAGAGGTTGTATTTGGGGCTGACAAGGTGGTTCAGCAGGTGAAAGTGATTATCAAACAGGCTGATGCCCTAGAGTTGGATCTCCTGAAGTCATGTAAAGACACCAATGCAGAAGAAGCGGTAATATCTGTAATTCCAGATGAGAAGGGGGGGGTGGGGACAGGTGACTATGTAGCAATGAGACCCTGCTTCAAGGAAGGAAGGTGAAAGCAAAGAACCGACACCTACATGTTGTCTTCTGACCTCCACAAGTGTGTGCTGTGGCATAGAGAGGTGGTGTTCAGTGGTTAGCAGCATCTCTTACTCTTTCACGGGACCAGAATTCGATGCCCAGTACCCACATGGTAGTTCATAACCATTCATAACTCAAATTCTAGGGGGATCCATTGCCCTATTCTGACCTCCATGAGCACCAAGAACACATGTGGTGCACATACTACATACGTACACTCACACATAAAATAAAATGAACGTATCTAAAGAAGAAGAAAAAAAGCTTCCGGTAGTAGCCAGACCTAGTAGTACATGCCTGTAATTCCAGCAACTCAAGAGACTGCGGCAGGAGGATCATAACTTTAAGACTTGCCTGGAAATTTTAGTGAGACCTTCTAAATAAAAATAGAGGATCAACCAGGGGGAGGGGTGACTGGGACATACTTCTGAGGCAGAGTGCTTGTCTTGCCTGCATCAGGGGGTTGGTTCTTCTCCAGTACCACGGAACACAAAGCCAGTAAAACAAAGACCTTTCAGATCTGGAGAGATGGGTCTGCTGTTAAAAGGTTTGGCTCACAACCAAAACCAAAGACCTTTCTGGTGTCCGGACTGTGAATGGGATGTGGTGGTGGGGTGTATATGAGTGGACTGCGAGAGAGCAGGAAGGTGAGTGCTGTTAATTAGATTTCTCGGCCTTGTCCTGACAGACCACACCAAGCGAAAGCGGTTCCACAGGGATGGGGCAGGGGTCAGGGTCAAGAGAAGAGGAGCGAGAAAAGAGAGGAGGAGGAGGGGTTTCGGTCTTTTGTAGGGGTAGTGACGTCACTTGCTCCCAGGTGGATTTTTGAACTGGTGTCTTCTGGGAATACTTTGGCTGTTTTCTTGGCCATTGATGTGCTAGGTTGTTGTCACCTGTGGGTGGAGCCATAGCTGGGGGAAGGGGCTATCCTAATGCCATGTGTGGAAGAACTGGTGGACTGGGGAAATAAAACTACAGTTTAGGCAGAGGCAGCGACAGGTGGCTTAGTCCCCTTGTGGGACTAGGAAAGCTAGGGCCGTTACACCTAAGCCTCACTTGGGGATCCCTCCGTGGGACTCTGAGCGATGGGCTCCCGTGGCTACCTTGGGCATCCGGAAGATAGCGCACCCTGCTGGCATCTTGTGAACTTACACAGAATTTTAGAGAAGAGCCCCCAATTATTCCAGCACCATGGTTCTCTGTGTCCAGGCATGGTGAACTTTTTAAAAATCCCAGCTACTCGGAAGGCTGGGGCCTGAGAATAATTTCCTAGCCAGCTTTGGCTACATCGCATGACCCAGTGTCAACAAAGCAAAGCAAGCAGCCTGCATTCTAATTTACCAGGTATTCAAATAGTATTCATTAGAGTGATCTCCCTCACATTCCTTAGCAGCCTGTAATTCAGACACTGAGGCTGGTTGGCTTGTTTAATGGTGCCGAGGTTTAAACCCAGGACTTTATTGCAGGTGTACTACCACAGAACTATATCCCCGGTCCCCTGCTTGTCTCCCCAGCCTCCAAGTTCATGCGAGGCAACTGACCTGGGCACTGGCTTTGTGAACTCTGGTCCTCCCTCATTCTATTGCAGTAGGTGCTCTTGCTGGCTGCGCCGTCTCTTCAGTACCTGTACTGACATTTTAAAGTGGGTAAATTGTAGAAAGTCCCTTAAGTTTGTCTCGTGCTTTGATACGGAGTATGGAATAATATGTTGTCCTTTCCAGTACACTGAGTTTTTTTTTTTTTTTTTTTTTTTTTTTTTTTTTTTTTTAAGATAACATGTGACTAAGAATGGGGCAGGGAGCAGGGATGGAGACATGGTATAGTTCAAATCTCCAATTTGCACTTGGTTGCAGGGTGAGTTTAGGCAGCCTCTCTGGACTTTGGTTTCCTTATCTATAAAGCAGGGGTTGGCTGAAAGTAGGCTGGATTTGGAGGGGTGATACAGGTACCACATACCCTCACCGGCCCAGGGTATGTAAGCAGACAGATGACTCTCAGATGGCTCAAAGCCAGGGCAATACTCCCTCGGGCTCTTTAGCTCTCAGTGAGATGGTGAGGCAAGCCAGGAGGGAAAACCCAGGGCAAGGACAGAAAATTTTCCCATACTCTGAAAGGCCCCATGGGGCTGAGTCCTCACAGCCCCAGCTAGCCCTGCCTCAGGTTTCTGTACACACGCAGGGAGGGGCCTGTCAGGAAACTGCAGCTTGTGCTGCTGGGTAGCTACCTGGAGGGTCTTAAAAGCCCCCCCATCCCCACCCCACCCCACCCCTGTGACTTAATAAGGAAAAGCTGCTTAAAGAGGCCAGCAGAAAATGAGAACAGAGACTGACTGGGCTGTGTGAATGTCTCAGAGTTGTTAGCCGCTGCCGCCAGAACCAGGTTTCATACATACTAGGCAAGCATCCTATCACTAAGCTACCACCCAGCCCTAAACCTTAGGCTATATTTACCATTTCAAGTTAGCATGGTGGCATGATTTTAGAAGTGTTGGAAAAAAAGAGTATGTAATTAGCACCCACACACCCACCTTCCAGTACCGCTAAGCTCAATGTAGGTCTCTGAAATTTCCACAAATACAACACCCCACCCCCACTCCCACCCCAGGCTGGCCTTGAATGTCTATGTAGCCAAGGCTGGTGTGATAGCGGATCTTGGTTTTATCCTTGATACAGGTAGGAAGAGGGAAGCTCAGTGGTGGAATTGTCTCTCTTTAGTGTGGCCTGTGAGCATGTCGGTGAGGCATTTCCATGTTGGCTATTGATTCGGAAAAGCCCTCGTTGGAGGTGCTATCCCTGAGAAGGTGAATCTGGGCTGTGTAAAGAAAGCAGTAGCCACTGGGAGCCTGAGGAAAATCCAGCAAGCAGTGTCTCCTCCACGGTCAATGCTTTAGTTTCGATCCAGACTTTCCCCGATGATGGGCTTGTCTTGTTCCAGGTCCTGTCAAGCTGAAAATTAACGTTAACTGTGACCGAGCCCCATCTCATGGTGGGGCTCACAGTTCAAAGAACTCTGGAAAGCTGCAGGACTTGATTCCTGGGAATAAGTGAGGCCAGTATTACTCACGAGAGAAATGCAAAGAAACCATAGCATGAGCTGTCACTGCACCCCCTCCAAAGCCCAACTACACCTTTTAAAAGCAGCATTGGTGACTGGCGTGCATCATTTAGCGCCAGCAGGAATGCAGGACAGATGGCAGCATAGCATACTGCAGCTAAATGCAGATGACCAGTACCGGGGCTTGCAAAGAACAAACAAACAAACTGGATGGAGAACAAGGCTGGGAGTGTGGCTCAGTGGGTAGAGTGCTTGCCCTTCATGCAAGTCCTGGTTGCAGCCACAGCTTAAAACTGGGTGTAGTGGCCCATACCTCGAATGCCAGCACTTGGGATGTAGGGCTAGAGGACCAGGACAAGGTTATCCTTGGCTAATAACGAGTTGAAGACCAGCCTAACCTACATGAAAGTCTGTCTAGAAAGGAAGAAAGTTAGATGATGGTCTATCAGAACTGGCACTTCATTCACTGTAGCTGTGTTTGGCTGGCACATACCTTTAATCCTAAAACTCAGGAGGCAGAACAGGTCAACCTCCGTGAGTTTGAGGCCAGCCTGGTCTATGTGCAAATTCCGAGACAGTCGGGGCTACATGGTGAAAGCTTGTCTAAATAATAAAAATAAGAATGAAGCAGTAACAGATGGAAACAACCAAAGAGCAAAGGAGACAAACACACACACACACACACACACACACACACACACACACACACACTGGCCGAATTGTAAGGTCACAGGTATTGGTGGCTATCCAATAAGGTGAACGATTCTTGAAACTTCATACTGAATTAAAAATCCTGATGGTTGGGGGTAGGGAGGTAGCTTGGTGGGTAAAAACATGCACTGCACAAGCATACGAGTCTAGGTTCAGATCCCTAGAACCCACTTTAAAGCTGGGTGTGGTCGCCAGTGCCTGTAGCTCTCAAAGCTGAGTGGGAAGACACCGGATTGCTGAGTCCTTCAAGATGCCGACTTAGCTTCAGGCTCAGTGAGAGCCTTTCTCAGGGGACTATTGTGGACAGTGAAGAACAGGACCCCTGATGTCCTTCTCTGCTTACAGGACCATGTATCCACACATGCACACTACACCACACACACACACACACACACACACACACACACACACACACACACACACACACGGGGTGGTTAGATTTTAAAAAGAAGTTGGGTATAGAAATGAATGCAATGAAAGTACAGTGGTATAAATGTGCTTACATAGTAAAATACATTATGTTCTTTTCTATTTTGATTTTGAGGCAGGGTCTCAAGATGTAGCCCTCCCTGGCTGTCCTTTTGACTCACAAAGATGAGTGAGTGCTGGGAGTAAAGTGTCTGGCATAAGCCCAACAAAACTTTTTATTACTATTTTTAATGAAAGACGGTTGCAAAGGAACATACTGAGCAGTTTGGCCTATGTCAGATTCAGGAGCTGACAGAATTAATGAGTAGACATAGCGGTGGGTTCGTGTTTTCTTTGCAGAGCGGGGATCTGAGTTTGCAGAACATGGGCAAGGTCCTGCCTGTACCTTGGGATCTGGGCACTTTCCCATCTGGGTATGCAGGATTTCAGCCCATGTAAACCTTCACCAGATGTTTCTATTGCTGCACTTGTCCCAGAGACATGGTGGGAGGCTTGTCAGTCCCCTGGAGGAGTACATGGGTGGGACCCGCTGCTGCTATGGCTGAGAGTCTGAAGGTAGCTGAGAGAACTGTCTTGTGTGGGGGAGGGGGCTGGGGGTGGGGGTAACTGTGAGCAGAGGTGGGTAACGGAGACTCCTGGGTGTTCTGTTCACATCTAAGCTGCCATTAACTCTGTGGGGAGATACGGAGTCAGGAATTTCTTCTGATCCCTAGGACAGTAGGTCTCAGCCTTGACAGTGAGTGGACACCAAGCTGGGACTGCAGGGTGCAGTTAAGGATGGAAGTCTGGCCTTGTCTCACCAGCTTCTCTGACCCTCCAGGAACGACCACTCAGGACCACCTGTACCGGAGACCTCAGCCACTCCCCTGGAAAGGCTGCCAGGAACTGCTGTTACCAGTGCCCCTCAGGTGAGTGGGATGCTGAAGGCAGGAGGTGGATTCCTTGTTTCATTGTATGATATTCGTGGGGAAACTGGAGACAAGCAAGGGTGGAGGGGGGATGGATAGAAGGTAGCAAACGTGATCATGGTCATAGTTAGCTACAGGTTTCCAAGGGCCATCCGTAATGTCACAGGGCCTGGGGAAGGGCAAGGCTGCCTCCTGGGCAGACTAGGTCTGCTGCTGCCACAAGAGACCGTCTCTCCCTCTCCTTCATTTTATGAGTACCTTGTCTGGGTGTATGTATTGTATTTATGCATGCCTTCTCTCCCTCTCCTTCATTTTATGAGTATTTTGTCTGGGTGTATGTATTGTATTTATGCATGCAAGCTCTTGCATAGATTAGAAGAGGGTGTCATCCCCTGGAACTAGAGTTGCAGGTGATGGTGAGCTGTCATGTGAGTGCTAAGACTTGGAGCTGGGTCCTCTTTCAAGGGCAACACTGAACTTGCTGACCTATCTCAGCATCAGTATAGCTGGGACCTCAGGCGTTTACCACCTCACCCTGACCTTTAAGGTTCTTCTCTGCTCTAAGCCAGGACAGGTGTTCTTCCCAGGCTGCTTTGGGATGCAAATTTCTGGGGAACGGAGCTTGCCTAACCACTGCCTGGCTTCCTGGAATGCTCCCCCACCCCTTGCACAGCATGAGTTCTAAAAGAATGTCAGGAAATCATTTGGAACTATCTTAGAACGGGGTTGTGAGCAGTTTTGATCCTTTGTGACTGTGATCAAAAGTCCCAAGCACATGTGGGAGGGTCACTGGTGACCTGAGCATGAGGCACAGCTCTGGTGCTGTCATTGAGACCTGAGAATAAATGCTTGAAAGAAACATTAGCTATGGCATTTGAAGGTCGGAGGAAGTCTCTGTCACCGGCTTGGTGTAGCTGCCCCCTGCTTTTAGGACAGCAAGGTTTCAGAGGTAGGTCACCATGTCTGGAGGGCTTCCTGTGGGTGAGAAGTAGTAGGCCCATGTACCCAATAGTAAGGCTTCCCGGGCACAATGTCTGGAGGTGGGTGGAGGCAGTGCCATATAAGGTCATTGGCAATGTGGCTGAGGCTCAGTGAGATTCTTGGAGAACTGCTTTCAACCCTGTGTTCTCCGATGGAGCAGTCTTGCATGGGCTACCAGATGAAGTATTTGAGAAATAGCTTGTTAATGTCTATTACCTAAAGCAATTTAAAAATATTTCTGTGGGGCTTAAGAGGTGGCTCAGTGGTTAAGAGCACTTCCTGCTCTTCCAAAGGACCCAGGTTCAGTTTCCAACAACCTCCTTAGGCAGCTCACCACTGCCTGTGAACTTCAGCTCTGGGGATCTGACACCTCTGAGAACTCCCACACACTCACATCGCATGCACTTATAGACACACATACACATAAATAAATAAAACTGTTTGAGTAGGGTAGTGGTAGCACAAACCTTTGATCCCAGCCAGAGACAAGCAAATCTCTGTGAGTTCAAAGCCAGCCTGGTCTACAGAGTGGACAGCCAGGGCTACACAGAAAAACCACGTCTCAAAAACAAACATACAAGAAAGAAAGAAAAGCCAAACAACAACAACAAAATTAAGTGTTCTTGTGATGATTCTTTTATGACAACTTGACAGACTGAATGTGGTCTAAGTTACTTTTGAATTTTTTGTGCAATGGAGGCTGGCCTTGAACTCCTGATGCTCTGGCTTCTCCCCCTCCTCCAGTGCTGGGATTAATTATACCATACCCAGCTTCTCTTGGGTTTCTTCACTCCCCCTACTTGTCTCCCAGATTCAGCTCATTCTCCTCCCTGTTCCTCTTTGGGGTCCTGCAGGCCCTTGATTCCCCCTAATTAGAAACTGAAGAGACCCAAGGACAAGGTTCCGGCCTGATTAGGTTTCTGTCCAGAGCTCTTCCTGGCTTGCAGTCCGACCTGCCCACCTTCCTATGGCATGTGCTCCCTTTTCAAAGAGTCCCATCCATCCCTTGGGTTTAGTGCTTCTGGTGGGTTCCCTTATCCGTAGTGAGCTCCTAATTGTCTCTGTCTCTCCAAATTAAAGTTAAGGGTTTCATTATGAATTGGGGGTGGAGAGTTGGGGGCGTGAGCAATTCTAGCCTCCCCCCACCTCCCTATCCTCTCATCTATTTCTCCTCCTCAATCTATTCCCTCTACCTGCCCCCCCCCCCCTGGTCCAATGGCAAGTTCACTCTTGGAAGAGGTCATTTCTTCCAGCTCCTTCTCTCATTTTCAGGTCTCTAGTCCTTTGGTTCTGCCTGTCTCCTTTACCCCTGGGTGTCGATTTCAGCCATCTCAATCCTGCTGCAACTCTGAGACCCTACTTCTAGGAGCTTTCCTTTGCTGCAAGGGACTGGCTCCCCACACTTCTGTTTTCACCTCTGCCCACAGAGAGGCATGGCCACAGTGTGCTGTGACATTTGGTAGCCACAGTTCCGGGCACAGAGAGAAAGACACTTGTGAGCATGACCCCTAGGTCTTAGGCTTTCTCCACCTAACAGCTGGGACTTACAGAGAGGGGCTGCTCCCTCCTCTCACTTCCTCTAAGGCTCACTGCCACCACCACAGGCCTTCTTAGTGGGCGGGGCGTTTTGCTGGAGTTTTATTGACCCTGTGCTTCTGGACCAGCCACAGAGGAAAACCAAAAAAAACCCTTCTTCCGTGTTTTGGGGAAATTCTGACATTTTTGCCCGATCTCTCAAATCAGCGCTCAGCTCTGTTGCAGGGTTTGCATGTGGGTGGGCTGGTGGAGGAAGCTGGGAGAGCTTCGAATCTGAGAGACTGAAAGGTCTTTTCATGCCTCTCCTCACCTAGGAGACCACCTCCTGACAGCCACTACCCAGTTCTCTACTTACATACCTGTGGTGACAAGCTCACGGCCGCATCATGAAATCAACAACAGCACTTATGGTTCAGGCCGGCCTGGCTCTTGACCGGGATTAGAGCTTGAACCCCATAGGAGCCCAGAGAGGGAACTTGAATGTGGTCCACAATCACCTGCTAATAAGCTTAGCCTGAGCTCAGCTCTGAGTCCTTCCACTATCCTTGGTGTTCTTGACCCCAGGCCTTGTTCACGATGGGGGATGGTGACGGCCCTGGTGTCTCTCCGTCTTCTATTCATGAGTCATCAGAACATCGGTTCACCAAATAGAAGCCAGGACCTACAACAGGAGACTTAATGGTTGTTGGAAACAGAGACAGCCATTCTGGAGAGTCTGGAGTATTTTAGGAAATTTAGATACTGAGATTTAACTCCCAGTTGTGATCAAAGGAATATGCCACCAAGCCCGCCTCTTTGAACCAGAAATTCAGTAGTAAAAGCCAGAGCATCATTCAAGAGATGGGGCTTATTGGTTGGTGGTCTGTCTGAAGGCCATGTGCCCATGTTGAATCAATCAAGATGTGAGAAAAATAGTATGCTCTGATTGGCCTGTTGCTGTCACATGCCTATTCGGAGGTGATGCTCTGAAATCTGAGGTAATCTGAAATGCTCTGATTAGCCCACCCGGGTCATGTGCTCCATCTGTGGCAAAACAGTGTGAAACCTGACCAAACAAACATGGCAGGCTCTGGCAGAGCAGACAAAACCTGGCAGATACCATGTATCCCTCACCTTGGTGTCAAAATCCTGCACCCCCTGTCCTCAAAGAGTGGGAGGGGTGTTGCTGGGTGATTCCAGGGCCTCTCAGTTAGCTTGAGTCAGTATCTTCATGGTCTTAATTCCCCACTGTCCCCTCAGTTCCCTCCAAGAATCCTCTGCTGAGAGTGACAGCCAGTGTTAAGCCTGTGCTTGCTGACCTTCAGTGACCCTTCACTCTTGTCCACTCTAGGAGAAACAGATCATATCATTAGTGTGAATGGGGTCATTGTGATGGTCTAAGGCCCCAGATTGTCAGGTGGGAGCCCAGAAATGGCAGATCGTCCCCATACCTTTTGTTCCCAGTGACCTCCATGGAGGCCCATGCCTCCATCTATAACACAAGCATGCCTGGTGCAACTGTGGTTTAAAGCAGAGATGAGTGGGGTTTAAGTATGAGAGAGGTCAAGTGTGGAAGGCCAGCCTGTTACTGAGGTGACCTAGCCTAAAATTTCTCTGCTGCTTTCCCCAGGATTGTTTCCAACACAGCCATGTCCACAGGGCCCTGCCCACTGCAGGAAGCAGTGTGATCCTGACTACTACATCAATGAAGATGGGAAATGCACAGCCTGTGTGACCTGTTTGCCAGGTGAGAACCTGTTCTCTCTCTCAGTAAGGTGTCTCAGAGGGGAATCTGAGAGGCAGAAAGTATCGAGATCTGGTCTCCTGCTGCCTCAGTTTACCTTTCTGGATTTGAATATTGATATCAGCATCCATCTTTTGCATCCATACTTTTCAGAAAGACCAACTGTACTCCCTGGAGGGGGAACCGGCACCTTCACAATGGCCCCGCGAAGGGCCCTTTTCTTAACCCATTTCTGTAGTGGGGAATCTGAAGACTCATAATGTGAAGCGCCTTACCAGAGCAATCCGAGCACTGCCCAGCACCAAGACCTGCATCCTTTCTTAACAAAGAAGGGGATGCTTCCAGAAGAGTTCTTGAAATAGGTTCTTCTAATAGTAATTGCTTAGGCATTTTCTTTTGATTTTTTTTTTTTTTTTTTTTTTTTTTTTTTTGTGCGGATTTGTGGGGATGATTAGGTTGAAAGATGTGCTGAGACTTTTCTCAAAACCTAATAATTATAGTTTTATAAAAGCTTTCGGTGTCTTTTTAAAAATGTGTATTTTGTGTATTGAATGCAAAGCTTTTTCTAAAGGTTGTATTCTCTTCCTAACTCCCCCCCCCCCCGTGTGTGTGTCCTTCTGTTTCCATGTCGAGTACTGAGATCACAGGTATGCACTCCTTGCCTAGTTTATGCAGTGCTGAGCATAGGACTTAGGACTTTGATCATGCTAGGCAAGCAGACTCTTAGCCACTGAGCCATCTCTCCAAACCCCCACCGGCTTTTAAACATGGGTTCTGGAGATGAAACTCAAGTCCTATGCTTACACAGAAAGTGGTTTACCCCACAGCCATCCCCTCAGAGGAGACCTTTTTAGAGTCAGACTCCAGCACAGGCGTGAGCTAGTGTGGATATGCATTGCCGAGTTCATTCCTCACTCTGATTCAGCTGGGGTGCACATGGTACGGGATTTGGCCACAGACAGTGTGTCTGTGCCCAGAACATACAGTGCTCTTTCTAAAACTCCCAAGACGTCTGTAGTTTACCCTTCCATTCTCCTCACTATGGCTACCATTGATGGCTCTCCTGCCTTTATAGTTAAAACCTCATCTTTTGCAAGAAATCACAGTGTAAAGCCTTTCCAGAATGGCTTGTCACATAGTGACATGTACTTCAGTTTCTTCCATATCCTGGAAATATATATCTGTGTGTGTGTGTGTACATATGCACACACGTGTGTTGTATGTGTATGTGGAGGCCAGTAGCTGATATGAACTCAGGACCTTATGCTCAAAGAACAACTGCTTTACCCACTAAGCCATCTCCCCAGCCCCACATTTATTTGTTCATAATCTCTGTAGTAGCGTGCAGGTATATGGGCTGGAGGTGAAGGTTCCCCTCACACCGCCCTTTCATACCCATCAGAACTGAGGAGGAGCTGGTCAGTCTGACAGGGTGTCATGTGGCCTATTACCTTCATCCAAGATGGTCCCTGTTTACCATGGATCCACACCCTTGGCTTCCCTCTTCCTTTCCATAACCTTCTCTGTGTCCCTCAGGCCTCGTGGAGAAGGCTCCATGTTCTGGGAACTCTCCTCGAGTCTGTGAGTGTCAGCCCGGCACGTACTGCTCCACGCCAGCTGTCAATTCCTGTGCCCGCTGTTCTGAAGGGAATGTTGTCAAGTTCTCAGGTGAGTGTCCCTACCCACAGCTCCTTCTCAGCTACTGTTCTACCTGCCATACTACTACATACATGCATCAGCTACTGATCCTCCCACCACTGAAGGACACACAGGTCAAAACCTCTCTCCCCATGCCGTGATTGTCCAACATCCGGAGTTTCTGCCGCAGAGATCCTCTACTGGCGGAGGCCCAGGCCCAGTTAGAGGAGGCTGTGGGCCCATGTGAAGCTTGGCGTCAGGGACAGTTCTCTGGTGGCTCAAATCTCTGCCCTGGAAGTTTTCCGACAAATTAGTGCTGTCTTCCCTGCTTCAGAATTAGACATTTTATAGGACAGTGAGGTGCAGAGACACTGGACAACAGAGTTAAGCCGAGAATTGCTTAGTGTTTCAGGTTTTCTTTCTTCCAGTTTACCATGTGACATCAAGCCTTACTATCTTCAAGCTTCTAAGTTTTTGGAAATATGAGGGAGGGGTTCATGGCCAGAGGAAGAGCTATAACAACCATGGATCCTCATCATTAAAACTAGCGTTTAAGAGGCTAAGCTGAGTTGCATAATGAGACTCTTTTCTCAAAAAGGGAGTGCTGGTGTGCTTTCTAGAAAGGAGACATGGAGGTCAGGGTGCAGAAAGGACATCACAATCACAATCACATAAGCTCCTGGTAGGACAGACGGATGGTGAGCAGTGAAAATTGCAGGCCTGGTGGGGACCTTTTTCTCTAACCCATGTCCTTGGCATTTGTGGTTCCTGGCTTCATGTTTGTTTGTTTGTTTGTTTGTTTTCCCGAATGCCTGCATCACAGAATGCTCTGTACTGTGGGAATTGTCCCTGTCTGAGGACTGAGCTGGGGTGAAGTCACTGAGATGTGACTTAGAGTCAGACAGCAGATCCTCAGTCTTCCAGCTATCCAGGGCCAGACTGTCTGGATGGAGTTCCCAAGACTGCCACATGGGGGCAACAGAGGCCTGTCTCTGAAGCCCTGCTAGTGACCTGTCCAAAAAAAAAAAAAAAAAAAAAAAAAAAATGCTTAAAATGTGGCAGGTCTAAGTTAAGATGTCCTGTGTATAATGCTCGGTGGGTTACAAAGACCTAACATATTAAGCGTGAATGCAGTGTGTCTCACTATAATTACATAGATTACCAGCTGACACAGATCATGCATGCATGCATGCATGGGCACGTGTGTGTGTGTGTGTGTGTGTGTGTGTGTGTGTTTGTGTGTTTGTGTGTGTTTGTGTTTGTGTGCGTGTATTTATTTGTGTATGTTTGTGGTTGTGTCTGTGTGTGTCTCTGTGTGTGAGTGTATCTGTGTCTATGTGTGCTTGTCTGTGACTGTGTGTCTGTATGTGTATGTGTTTCTGTGTATATTTGTGTGTATTTGTGTCTATGTGTGCCTGTTTGTGTGTGACTGTGTGTCTCTGTGTGTTTGTGTGTATTTATTTGTGTATGTCTGTGCTTGTGTCTCTGTGTCTCTATGTGTATGTGTCTCTGTGTGTGTATGTGTTGTATGTGTCTATTTATTTGTACATGTCTGTCATATGTCTGTGTGTCACTCTATGCATGCATTTGTCTCCTTGTGTGTGTTTGTGTGTATCTGTGTCTATTTATGTGTGTCTATATTGTATGTCTGTGTGTGTGTCTGTGTCTGTGTGTGTTACTGTATATGTCTCCCTGTGTGTCCCTGTATATATGTATCTCTATATATGTGTCTCTGTATATATGTGCCTCTGTATATATGTGTGTCTGTACATATGTATGTCTGGTGAGCACTGTATGTGTCTGTGTGTATGCGTGTGTGTGTGTGTCAGTGTGTGTATGTGTGTTTCTGTATGTGAGTGTGAGCATCTGTGAGCATCACTGGCCAAGCCAAGTGAAGGGATAGATTCTCCTCACTCCAGAATGAGCAGATTCCGGGTAAGCCAGCATCTCTGTCTTTGGATAACCACTATGTTCTCCTAGTACTCCATCCATCACTCTGCATGTGGTGGTGACAGTTATGCTCCTGGGGACTCTGGGCCCCTCAGTGTCTGTTCTGAAGCCATTGCTGTCTCCTTTGCAGGCACAACAGAGAAGGACACTACCTGTGAGCTGTCTTCCCCAGGATCTGGCCCCAACTGCTCCAATCCAGATGACTGCAAGACACTTACTAGGTGACTCCTGGCCTCCTTTCTGTTCCTCTCCAGGTGATCTTTGGATGAGATACTTTGTCTCAATGACACACAGGGCACATGGGCGGGATTAGCCCAGGCTGGCAGGACCCTAGGGTGGCTCTCTGCCAAGCTCACCGGTCATCCGGGTCCCTGCTTTGTGTGCCATTAGAGACCCAGGTCTAAGAAACTAGGCTCTTGCTCTCGGCTCATTGCAGGGTGAATAGGGGCTGAGGCAGGAGCCTTTCTCCATTGACACTAATCCCCAAACCCAGACCTCCCTGGTTTATGGCGTCATCAGACATATGTCTGGCTTCTTCTCCAGCCATGCCACTCCTCGGGCCATACCTATTCTAGAATCCCCAGCCAATGACAGTGTGAGAAGCTTGCTGCCAAAGGGGGTCGCTGTGCAGGAAGATGCTACAGAGCTGGTGAAACTTCCAGAGTCTTTCTCTTCCAAGGCAAGGGAGCCCAGTCCAGATCCAGGTACTGTTTACTTGAAACTGTGGCAGTCTCCCGGGAGGGGATGCTGTCTGATAAGGGGATCCAGGTATGCAGAGGACCTTGAGCTGCAGCCTTGCGCAGTAGGAACAGAAGAGCATCTCCAGGGTGCAGTTCCTAAGGTTGGGGCTCAAGGGCCATAGGTCCTGAAAGGGCTACTTTATTCCCAGGATTTCTGAGTGCCTGGATGCCAGGTGCTATGTGTTCCTGCTCTGGTCTCCGGGTGCTTGTGTCAGAACAGGCAGGGTCAGGCCATGGCTCCCATGGCCCCTAAAGGTCCTCATGGCTCTCATAGCTGAGGACCCAGCTGCCGTTTCACCCTTCTGAGAAAGCGAACAGCTTGTGCTATATAGATTCACTATGCTTGGCTTGTCCAAGCAACTCTTGGAGGTTTGGAGTGTTTCCACTTTGGGGCTTGGGAATACTAGTGCATAATAACTCTCTCTCTCTCTCTCTCTCTCTCTCTCTCTCTCTCTCTCTCTCTCTTTCTCTCTCTCTGTGTGTATGTATGTGTGAGAGAGAAAGAGAGCGTGTATATCTATGTGTGTATACTAAGGAGGTCAGAGGTTTTTATGTCTACTTGATACAAGCTATAGTCATTTGAAAAGAGGGAGCCTCAATTGAGAAAATGTCCCTACCTTATTAGCCTATGGACAAGCAATCCTGTGGGGCATTTTTTCCCCTTTTGATTAAAGGTGTACCCTTCCCACCATGTCTGGCTGAGTTTTTGTTTTTTCTTTAAAAAAATAATTCAAACCAAATGAAGCTGTAACTTTGCTAGGTCTGGTGATGCATGCCTTTAATCCTGGCAAGGGCAGGTAGAGTTTAAGGATAGCCTGGTCTACTGAGTGTTTCAGGACACCCAGGGCTATCCCATCTCAACCACTCACCTACCGGACCAACCAAACACATACAAACAGCAGCCTATAACTTCATGCCACCAGTGTAGAGAATCAGTTGATTTTTAAATGTAATCCCTCTCAGTGTGTTTTCCCTCTCTGTGAATGGAACACTGTCTCTAGGCAGCTTTACAAGGGAGAGGGTTTTTTTTAGTTTTTGGTTGGGGAGATTTTTTTTTTTTTTTCATCTATAGCTGCTTAGTTCTGAGGCAGCTCATCTCCATAGAAGTTGCTCACCTCATGGTGGCCAGGATGCACAGAGAGAAGGAAAGGTAGGGTCTCTCTCATGGACATGCTCCTGATGACCTTTCTCCCTTCCTCTGGGCTCCAGGATCTGAAGCTCCATTGCCTCCCAGTAGCATGATGGACACCTGGGATATTCACCTGTGTGCACATGTGTGTGTGTGTGTGTGTGTGTGTGTGTGTGTGTGTGCATACATGACACATGCACAATAGGGTCAGACAATCACTTGTGGATATCAATTAGTTGGTTCTGTCCTTCTACCATGTGGGTCCCAGAAACCCAACTAATGTCATCACCTTAGTCACCTAAGGTCTTTCCCAGCTGAGCCGTCTTGCTGGCCTTTAGCTTCTTTTAAATAAAAGCAGAAGCTGCTGGACACCATCCCATGGTACCACAGCCTCTCCAGCTTGATGTCTTAGAGCACAACCCTGACAGTCTTTGTCACCTATAGCCAGGAACTGTGTGTTACGGAAGATCCCCACTCACTACTTCCCACTACGTCCCAACTGCCTCCCTCTGTCCCCCACTGCAGATGGGATATTCAAACTCTCTGCTCTGATTCTAATATACCATCATCCCTATAGGTAATGCAGAGAAGAATGTGACCTTGGAGCTTCTACCTCCGGGGACACTCCCTGATATCAGCACCTCAGAAAACATCGAGGAGCCTGCCAGGTGACTCCTAACCCAGGGAAGTCAGGGTCACACCTGCAGGGGTATCAGACCTAGAGGTCTTTGGTGGGTTTGGGGAGGAACATGGCTATGCCTGTCTCACCATGACAGGATTGTAAAGTCAGAGGGTCTAGAGTTAAATACCTGCCTCGCAATGCCTGACAAGACTGTGCAGATCTTCTGGGTTCCCAGGCGTTGTCTCTACCTCTCTAGAGAAAGAATCATCCTTCATTAGACACGCCCTTCTTACATGTCGATGGTGACTGTCACCCTTGTCCTGTTTCCTTTGATCTAGCACTGTCTCCACCCTAAGCCTCTTGGTAGATGACCAGACTAGCAGCAGGAGGCAGCCTATCTCTCCCTTGCCCACAAGAACACCATTTCTGGATCCAGGTACTGATCACTCACTGTCCAAAGCAAAGGGTGGCAGGGTTTCCTTCCAGAGCTTTGGCCTCAGGTGGTTGTAGAAATAAAGATCAATCCCAACTTTCTGGTTTCTAGAACTGAGCCTGTGGCTCTCACTTTTCCTAATACTATTTCATCCTTGGGACAGGACTTTTCTTTCTTTCTTTCTTTCTTTCTTTCTTTCTTTCTTTCTTTCTTTTTTTTTTCATGACTTCATTCTGATGACTTATAATTGCTACCCAAAATTCAGTTGTGAGGCTGGGGGCGTGGCTTTGTTGGCTGAATATTTACCTAGAATGTCCAACAACCCTGGGTTTGATCCCTTCCAGGGTATTTGTGGGGCTTAGAGTATGTCTATAAAAGCCGGGGCTGAGAGGTAGACATAGGAAGAGTTCATGATTGGCCCAGTGAGATGACTACTTGCTATTTGCCCTGCCCAATGACCTGAGTTTGATCCAGAGAAACGTTGTAGAGGCAGAAGGACAGAGTGGATCCTACAGAGTTGTTCTGTGAACACACACACACACACATACACACACACACACACACACACACACACACACACACACACACGAAGAAAATTCTTTCAATTCTAGCTCTTAGGTGGCAGAGGCAGGCACATCTTTCTAAGTTCAGAGCCAACTAAGTCTATATCTCAGGTCCCAGGTCAGTCGGGGCTATATAGGGAGACCCTGTCTTATAGTTGTTAAAGGTCACAGTCTGTTATATAGCAAGTTGAAGGCCAGTCTGGGCTACATGAGACCCTGTTTGAAAAGAATTCGCTGGGTGGCAGTGGAACACACCTTTAATCCCAGAATTTGGGAGGCAGAGGCTGAGGCAGAGGCAGAGGTAGGTGGATCTCTGAGTTTGAGGCCAGTTTGGTCTGCAGAGTGAATTCCAGGACAGCCAGGGCTACACAGAGAAACCAGTCTTGAAAATCCAAATAGGAAAAAAAAAAAAAAAGGAAGGGAAGGAAGAAAGAAGTTGAATAACTTACTGAAAGACTGAAAGATTTCATCCTCAGTTTCCTCTGATGTAAAATGGATAGCAAATCAGCACTCAGGGTTCTCAGCTTATATAGATTAAGTATGGTTTTCACACTACCAGAGCAGAATCAAAGCAGTTGCTGTTCACGCTAATGAAGTTAACGCCAGGCAATTGGTTTTAGGACTAGCAGTACTAGTTTTGGACACGAGGTGGCACTAGTTCTCAAGATAACAGCTCTCAGCGTGCCATAGAAAAATCTTTGAGGGCTGGTGGCTGTGACTTACTTGGTAGAGTGCTTGCCTAGCACACCAAAGAGCCTAGACTCCATTCCCAGAGCCACATAAACCAGTGTGGTAGTACACACCTATGATCTCAGCACAGAGGAGGTGGAGGTAGGTAATCCTGAGATCACAGTCATCATTGGCTACACAACAAATTTGAAGCTACCCTAGATCTTGTCCCAATAATAACAAACAAAATATACTTGAGCAGTAACACCTGAGACATGTACCCAAACAGAAATTAAATAATTAAAATAATCAGAGTAGTCTGTGTAAGGGCAGATTGTGTAAATGCATGGGCTTGGGCTAGACTAGGTTTAATATACATTGTTTTGTGTGTGTGTGTGTGTGTGTGTTGATCTGAAGTCACCTGGCATGGGTGGTGACTCTTGGGTTGACTTTGGACAAGCTTCAGTCTTCCTCCTTTGGCTTTAAAGAAATATTCATTCATTCCTATGTGTATGGTGTTAGTGTATGCATGTATGCCATGGTGCATGTGTGGAAGTTAGAGGGCAGCTTCTGTAGACTTCTTTCCTTCCACCTTTCTGTGGGTTCTGGACATTTAACTCGGGTCCTTAGGCTTGCAGCATGCAATTTCCCCACTGAGCCATCCCACAAGTCCTCTTTGTTTTAATGGCTGAAAATGCTCTGTGCAGAGCTGACCTACAGAACCTTCAGAAGCTGATGATCTCAGTGTTCCTAACCAGCCTTTGCCCTCCTTATCCCAATTAGCCACAGCACTCAAACTTCTAATTTTGTTTTGTTGCTTTTGTTTTTGGATTTTGTTTTGTTTTGTTTTTATATGAGGTTTCACTATGCAAGCCCTGGCTAGCCTGGAACTAGCTGTTGTAGATCAGGCTAACTGGTCTACCTCTGCCTCCCTTGTGCTGGGATTATAAGCATGCAGCTATACACAACTCATTCTGATTCTTGATGTCTCAATTTCTCATCCTCTTTGGTTTGTTTCTCTTACTCTCTGAGTTGCCAGATAACTTCCTGGAGCCAAGTGAGAGAGAGGTAAGGTAAGGGCTGAATCAGATGGTCTCAGTTTTGGGAAGGTCTAGGAGTTGCTCACCTCAGTGGAATCCATGTCCCAGAAGTAAGAAGTGGGCTGCACCTAGGGCTGTGCTGTGTGGTCCAGGGAAGGGCCCTGGCTCCTAGCTATGCACAGAGTACAGGGTAGTACTGTGTTTCAGGGCCCATGCTCTTCTGGGTGGCCATGGTGGTGCTGTTGGTTGGCTCCGGCTCCTTCCTCCTGTGTTATTGGAAGGCCTGCAGGAGGCAGATCCAGCAGAGTAAGTATATGTGTTTTAGAGTCCTGGGGAAAATGGTTGCATTAGGCTGGCCTGGCCTGGGCTTGCTCTGTCTTTTCCTTCCCTACCTGCTCACTCCCTAAGCCCCCCGATTCTGCTGTCTTTGCAGAGTTTCACCTGAACTACCTAACACATACCTTCCAGCCCAAGATGGAGCACGCGGGTAAGTATCCGGCCGTGCGAAGGGCTGTCTGGTCCAGGAGCATGATTAGTGTAGGGCCTGGGGCCTGGGCCAACTCATACAAAAAAAAAAAAAAAAAAAAATGTCCAGCATAGGGTGTTTTGAATTGGAGAAGTTTCATAAGTACATGCTCATACCTCCTAAGCGCTCCCCAAGCAAGGGGGTTTTTGTGTTTTGATAGTTTCAAGCTTGTTTCCATGAGCTGTCGAGCAGGGCTTAATGAAACCGCTGTTTGCTTTCTTGACATTTTTCTAGTATTAGAGTTTCCATTGCCGTCAGTTAATTTTTTTTTTCTCTCCAAACATTCGTGAGAACAGTCTTATTATAGCATGAGAGAGAGAGAGAGAGAGAGAGAGAGAGAGAGAACACAAAGAAGCTAGGCTTGCAGGGAACTGAGTGAGACTGGCCTTGGTATTGTGTCTGAGACTAGTTTTGGACCTCTAGCTTCCCCTGGGTCCCTTAATGCTTGGGTTTCTAGGGCTGGGTGAGAGGAAATACTCACCTGGGTGAGCACACAGGGTCCAGATGACTATATTATAGGCAAGAATAGTTATGACCTGGGCAGTGTGGGCATGAGCAGGGTAGGCATGACTTTGGCAAGGTTGGCGTAGCCTGGGTAGAGTGGATATAGTCTGGGTAGGGTAGGCATGGCTTAGGCAGGGTGGTCCTGAGCAGTGTGGGTATGGCCTGGGTAGTGGGTCCGTTCTGGAGCAGTGGCTGGTAAAGGAGTATTTATACATTTCTTGCTGTCCTCATGAAAACATCTTCAGCACAGGCTTTGTTTGTTCTAGATCTTTCAGACTTCCAGATGAGTATGACGGCTGGTAAGAGCAGACAGGCATCTGTGCTCTGGCCCCACTCACTCCTCTGAAGTGAAGACTCTTGTTCCCATAGTGGTCCGTAGCAGGGACCTATGGTCTGTGCAGGTGTAGTGAGGTGTCTGCCACCCATCACCTGAATTGACCTGACATTTCTGCAGGTGTCCTTGGTACCTTTGCAAAGCCAGGCATCATCTCATTTGACCCTGGGGTGACCTTTTCAGCACCTACCACTCTATTCATTGCTCATATGGCGGTGTGAGGCACAGGAAGATGAGGTCAGTTGGCAAAGGTCACGTGCTGAGCAGACAGCAAGATGGGGACTTGTTACTGTCACTGGAGTTTCCATGAACCGTTGAGATTTGTCAGCAGGCAGCTTGTGCTGGGCACTGTAAGATGTTTTAGCAACCCGCCAGATGCCAGGGTGTACCCCTCCTCAGCTGTGACAGAACCCAGAAAGTCCCCAGGCATTTGGCCCATCATTTTATTCTATATTTAATTAATCGACTTTGAGACAGGCTGGCCTCAAACTCGCTACACTGCTGAAAATGATCTTGAACGTCCAATCCGCCTGTCTTCGGCTTTTACGTGCTGAGATGACAGTCAGATGTTGTACTGTCATGCCCAGTTTACGCTCGGCTGGGGATTGAATATGTCAGTTCATATATACTGGCTTCATATATGCTTGGCAAGCACGCTTCAATGAGCCACACTCCAGGCCTTCAGTCCTTCCCCTCAGCCCTTCATTTCTGAAAGCTCGAGAAACCCTTGACTTTATTTATTTTTTTTAAATTATTTTCAACGATGTATGTGCAGGGGCAGGTGTGGGTGTGTGGGTGTGAATGGGAGTTACAGGTGGTTATGAATGGCTTGATGTGGGTGCTAGGACCCTGGCTAGAGTCTTCTTAAGCTAGAATATAGAACATAGAAGAATGCATTTTTGGGGGGATTTTGTTGTTGTTTGTCTTGTTTTGTTTTTTTGAGGCAGAGTTTCTCTGCGTACCCCTAACTGTCCAAGGACTCACTTCATAGACCACGTTGGCCTTGAATTCGAAGAAATCCACCTGCTTCTGCCTCCCAAGTGCTGGGATTAAAGGTGCACACCACCCCTGCCTGAGTAAGCATGGCAGCCCTACTTGCTGTTATGGCAGGAAGATGGAAGATGGAAAGGATTGTTTTGCTCTGATACAGTTACAGATTTCCAGAAGTTGCAAATGGTACAGAAACTGACGTTTTCCAAAACAGTTTTTGGAGTAACCTACCAGACTCGATTTCTTATAATGCTTGAGTACCTCCCTGTGCAGTTCATAATAACCAGGGCACTGCAGTAAGACCATCAGAATCAAAGAATTCAGCCTACTCCATCACCACCAATTAGTGCTCAGGCCCAGACTAGGTTGGTTTTTTCCCCCTTCTCTTCTCTTCTCTTCTCTTCTCTTCTCTTCTCTTCTCTTCTCTTCTCTTCTCTTCTCTTCTCTTCTCTTCACCCCTCTCCGCTCTTCTCCTCTCCCCTCGCCTCCCCTCCCCTCCTCTCCCCTCCCCTTCCACTTCCCTTCCCTTCCCTTCTTTTCTCTTTCCTCTCCTCTTCCCCTCCCCTTCCCCTCCCCTTCCCTTCTCCCCTCCCCTTTCTTCCCCACCTCCCCTCCCCCTTCCCTTTCCCTTCCTCCCTCCCTCCTTTCCTTCTTTCCTTCCTTTTTTTTTTTTTTTTAAGACAGGATTTCTCTGTGTATCCCTGGCTGTCCTCAAACTCACTCTGTAGAACAGACCAGCCTCAAACATATAGACCCACCTGCCTCTGCCTCCCAAATGCTGGAACTAGATACACCATCATATCTGGCCAGACTGGGTTTTTTGATGTGTTCCAATTACATAGTGTCATTGGCTTGGATCCCTTGCTGCCATTGGTAGCCAGGTCTTTGGTTCCCCTCTCATCTAGGTTAGTTTCCAGACTCTTCCTTGGGTATCAAAGCCTTCACACTAGGTAGAGTCATGAGTTGGTCCTGTCTGTGGTTCTGATCTTGGGTCCTGACCTCTAGTATTTTAATGAGAATGGACTTGGACAGTCAGTCTTTGATACTGAGAACTTTGGGGAGATTCCTGCCACGCTTTCATCTGTCACTTTCCTGGTGCTCTGTGTCTGGAGCACTCTCGCCAACCCATCAGCTAGGTTGGCAATGCCTTGGTAATGACTGGTAAAGGAGGGCTTTGAGACTTGTCAGTAACCCATTGTGCTTGTCATCGAGGTTTGTTTCCTTGTTAGTGTATGTGTATCTGTGTGCATTCATAGGTTTTTTAAATTATTTTAAAGTTGCCATCACTGTAGCAGATTCTTAGTCACTGTCCCAGAGTTGGGTAGCAGGAATCCCTTAGGATCCTTTAGTGTTGGGGAATACATTTTTGCTTTTGTTTTTGATTCCCTGAGGCAGGTTCTCATGTAGCTCAGATGTCCTCAAATATGTCCTGTAGCTGAGATAAGCCTTGGTGTGTGTGTGTGTGTGTGTGTGTGTGTATGTGTGTGTCTGTGTGTGTGTGTTGTTGTTGTTGTTGTTTGTGGTTTTCTGTTTTTGTCTGATTGTTTTTTGAAACATGTTCACATTATGTAACCCTGGCTGGCACAAGTACTCAGAGATCCAACTGCCGCTACTTCACATGCACTGGAACTCCAGATGTGTACCAACATGCTATTTTGAGGTGCTGGGGATGGACCTTTTTGCAGGCTATCTCTCCACCTAGAGAGCCTATTTACAAACTTCTATCTCAGAACTGTCCTGCCTCCCACAGCTCAGCCACGGGACTGATAGGGAAAGTTCAGGGGTAGAAGGAAGTGAGCTTTAAATTTCTGACACCCACATCTCCCAGCTTGCCTCCAGAACAGCTCAGCGAGCATACAACTGAGCCCGAGGCCACTACTGTACAATTCGTTCTGGACTTGGGCCCTGGGGTACAAGACAGATTTACAAGAAGATTGTAATTATTCCAAAAAAGCAAGGAAACCAACAAATGAGGATAAGCAGGCTAACGCAATAGCTTTAGGGGAAGAGCCTTAGGCAATCTGAACTCTGCCCTTGGCAAGTTCTACTTTGGGTCTTAGAGAATTCACAGGCTGTATGAAGCCAGGTTGTTGGCAGATGCTGGAGCCCTCTAGATTCTGCCATCTATTTTTTTTTTTAAATGCAATTAATTTACTGTTTGGCTTTTCAAGACAGGGTTTTTCTGAGTAGCCCTCGATGTCCCGGAACTTGATTTTTTAGACCAAACTGGCCTTAAATTCACCAATGAGCCTGCCCGTGCTTCTGTAGCACTGGGATCAAAGGCCTGTGCCACCACCACCCAGCTTTAAATTCTGCATTTTTTTTTTACCTTGATGTTAGTACGTGCCTGTTTCTGAGAGTTAGAGCCTATATTTTCCTTCTCCATTAGCACCCAGGGCTTCTTATGGGGGGTCCTCGGCCCCTTGGCAATGATTTAGCTTGGATTAGATTCTAATGAGACTTCACTCTTTAGAAGAATTTTAGGATAAAAGGAATCTGTTCCTTCCATCTCTGACACTGTGCAGTCATTCCCATCACAGAGCCGCAAGAGGCAGGACAGCCCCCCAAGGGAGAAGTTTGCAATTAGAGACCTAACAGACTTAATCGATGGGCTCTCTGGGTGGAAAGATAGCCTGGAAAGGCCCCAGAAAAGGGGACAATCATCAGTACCACACAATAGTGCAGTGGCACACACCTGGAATCCCAGGAGTTCAGGGTCCTCCTCAGACAAGTTCGAGGCCAATGTTTTCCTCCTCCCCTCAAACAGTGGCCTTGAACTTGTCTGAGCATTTGCATGTCTGTTACTATACCATAAGCATGATGCCCACTGAGGCCAGAAGAGGGCACTGGATCCCTTGAAATTCAAGTTACAGAGGTTGTGAGCCACCATGTGGATGCTGGGAACTGAATCCAGATCCTCCTGAAGAGCAGCCAGTCCTCTTAAAATCTCAGCCACCTCTTCAGCCTCAATATATTGTGATTAAACAACAAAAGGCACATTTGATTATTATTATTATTTATTTACTTGTTTTTTTTCTTAAGGTGCTGGGGACCCTTCTTACATTAAGCCAGGCATCTTCTTAAGTTCCCCCGTGACAGCTTTCCAGACTTCTTTTTGATCTAAATGACCTTTGACAGCACTGGTCAGGCATTTTGCAGGATTCTCCCTGTTAGGATTTGTCTAAAATTCTTTTGTACAAGACCAGGGCTCTGGATTTGGCGGAGGAGAACCTCAAAGCACAGAGCCATGTTCATCACACCCTGTTCCCAGGAGGCTTATCACAGAAATCCTACTGTGAGTGTATGAGAGAGAAAGAAGAGGAGGAAGAGGAGGAGGAGAGAGAGAGAAGAAGAAGGAAGAGGGAGTGAGAGAGAGAGAGAGAGAGAGAGAGAGAGAGAGAGAGAGAGAATGGCCACATTTATGTGGTGAATAGAGTCCTGGCCTTCACACATGAGAGACAACAGTTTTCCTATTAATCTGTCCCTGACCCTCACCCCCTGCCCCACTTGCTGTTTTGAGATCTCTACTCTGTCTTCGTAAACCCCATTCAGAGTTAGCCAAGTCTGTCCCATTTCCCAGATGAAAAGGCTGAATCTTAGAGGAAATAGAGCCAGTTTCCCTCCAATGAAGTATTGTGATGAATGGTTCAGCGTCACTATTGTTTGGCACTTGGCATCTTTCCAATCTGGAAGTGATCATAAACACTCCTGCATTTGTTTTCATTTGTGTGACTTCCTGAGGGTGTGGCCATATGGGGTGGGGAGGGGCCCTGATTCAAAGGTTGCAAGGGTTTTAGCCAAAAGGCTCTGTAAAGAGATGGTGCCTACTTAACAGTGTTTCAGCCTCTGGCCTACCTGCTTCTTTTTCAAGACAGATTTTGTTCTCTTGCTTCTTTGGCACACACTTTTTTTTGTCTTCTCCAGGCTCCCACAATGTCTTGGCACCACATGTCGGTTGGCTGATTGCAAAACTCAAGGTTGTTTCCAAAGGACAAAGATTTAGTTTCACTGATATCCCTTTTAAAATGACCACTTAGGCCTTGTCTCACAAGACAAAAAGCAGACAAATAAAATGAGCAAATCATGGGCTGAAAAGATGGCTCAGTGCTTAGGGGCATTGGCTGCTCTTCTAGAGGGCTCAGGTTCAATTCCTAGCACCCAAATTGTGGCTCACAGTTGTCTGTAACACAAGTTCCAGGGTGTCTGATACTCTCTTTTGATTTCTATGGGTCCTAGACATGAATGTGGTACACAAACACACATGCAGGCAAAACATTCACACATATAACATAATAAAACATGCAAACGCTCCTGGGCTCCTGTATGTATGTGTGTATGTGTGTGTCTCTGTGTGTGTGTGTCTGTATGTCAATGTGTCTGTGTGTATCCCAAACCCTCTGTGTCTCAAGCCAGAGAGTACCTGAAGTGTCAATGGCTTGGCCTTGGTGGTTAGTGGCCACCTCAAGAAAACAAGCCACAACTTCCTGAAGTGACTGCTGGGGATGGTGGTTGCCAGGTTCTGTAAGCAACACACATTTGCTAATCTGACTGGGCACCACTCTAGTTCATTTACCTACCATACCAAACTTTGGTTTGGTCATTGTTGGTTAATCTGCTGTGAATACATCAATTAGGACTCAGGGTCAAGCTGCTAAGCCAGAAAGCATGTTCTAGAAGCAGCTCACTGGGCATGCTGGCTTTTCTTGGCATACTTGCCTTATCAATGTGAACCTGAATGGCATTGTAGAGTTCCTAACTGACCTTCTGGCCATTAGTAATAGCTCTGTCCCCCTACATTATAGTCCATAGTGGGTGTGGGCTAGCTTGGGTTAGGTTGGACTTGATACTACGTGGCTACCTCCTCCTTTCTCAGGTAACTGATGAGCTATTATAAAATGTCATCATGTGTGTGGGTACCTGACTTCTATTTAAGACAGAAGGATACTGGGGTCAATGGCAGGGGTTGAGGTGGGCAGAGAAGGATTGTGTTCTGAGTATTATGGTCCAGACATCCACAGAACCCTCAGATTGGTGGTACAAAGAGAAATGAGGCAGACAGGAGTGTCCTGTAGAACGGTTGGGGTCTAGGCTTGTGGATAGGGGGCCCCAGCTGAGGCCCTGCCTCAGAGGTTGGCTTCAGGCATGACAGGGACACGTCCTGAAATTGTCTACTACCAGCCGAGGGGGCTTGAGCCCTGGGGAGGGCAAAGCTCAGCCCCCCGAGACCCCAGGGTGCTATCTGTTACCAGATGGGGACTGGTAGCGGGATGTCAGACTGTCTTTGGTGACATTACTACTTTTTTTTTTTTTTAAACAGATGCCTGTCCTACTGAAAAGCTAACTGTAAGTGCCATCTCCAGCATTCACCCCACTCTGCCCTTTTGTTTGACTACTTTCCTTACACATCTGTGGGTTCAGGGCTTCCAGGACCACAGAAGGGCTATCCTCTTCCCTGGCACCCAGGGTTCCCAGTCAAGGAGCCAAGTACCCAGGGTGTTGGCCTGGGGCCCCATGGTACGGTTCAACTAGAGAGAGAGGACTCCACCCCACAGCAAACTTCAGCTCCTGGCTCAGCCCCAGGGGATTTCCAGCAAGGATTGTAGACAACAGCTTGATTTGGGCCACTTTGAGGTACCAATTAGAGGCTCTCTTCTTTCCTCTGGGAGTCTTGTCGGCCAAGCTGGATCATAGATATCTGCAGCATACACTTCCGAAGTTAGCTGTATGTACTGAGCATTTACCATGTGCTAGGCACGTGTGCTGTCTCCTCCGCTGTCTCCTCCAGCTTTTTCTCTGCAGCCCATGCTGACCTCGAAATGTGAATCCACTACTTCTGGCTTGCTGGACACCTTTGTGCTTTCTAGATGTGATCCCGGAGAGTCCTTCTGACTCTCGGGAGTTGCTACTCTTGTCACATTTTGGTAAAAGAGGAAGTGGCAATCAGACAAGCCAGGGATTACAAAGTTGGTGGCTCCGTAATCCCAGCCTGCATTGTGGGAGTTCAGAGCTGGAGCTGGGCCTTCGTCCTTAGCCCTGGGCCCCTAGCTGGCTCTTGAGGGGCAAGAGTGGGAACACATGCATTGTCTCTTACAGAGGGTTCCACGCATGCCAGGTTCAGGTCTTTGGGGAGGCTACACATTTGCTGAGTCCTCTTTAGGCTTGTGCTGGAGACCTGCCCTGTGTCTGGCTCCCAGGGGACATGTGATGATGGAGCCAAGCTGAGGGAGGGAGTTGCGGGCTTTGAGATGAGGCACCTGCCTGTGGCCACATGCTTGGTACTTTTGGCTCACACATGTTTGGCTCTTTTTCCCTGACTGAACAAATTGCTTATCACTTTTTTATCTCTCTCTCTTTCTGGCGTGCTTGCTTGCTTTCGTAACAACTACTTTTTTCTCGATTTACTCTTTTTTTTTTTAATCTTATGTGTATAGGTGATTTCTTCTGTGTATGCCTGCATATGTGCCTGGTACCTGCAGGAATAAGAAAAAGGCATCAAATGTCCTGGAACTGGAGTTACAATGGTTGTGAGTCGCTATGTGGGTGCTGGAAACCAAATCCTGATTCTCTGGAGGAGGAGCAGCCAGTGACCTCAACCACAGAGTCATGTTTCCAGCCCCATATTTCCTTATTTTTGAAACAAGATCTCACATAGCCCAGGCTGGCTATAAATTCATTATGTAGCTGAGGATGGCCTTGAGCTTCTGATCCTCCTTCCTTCAGCAAGTGTTAGGATTAGAGGCATGCACCATGCCTGGATAAAATAGTGTGGGGAGCGGAGAGGGGGGTTGCGTCCCAGAAATCAAATTGGAGTGCTAGGCAAACCCTACAATCCTGAGCTATATCCCTAGTCCTGACCTTCAAATTATTGTAAAAGAATAATCAAGATTCCATAGATTTGTTCTCTGGATCTCTCACGCTGGGTCTTTTTGAGGGCCACAGGTAAATGTCACACACCAGGCATCTCATTTCTCTTTGTACTCTTAAATGTGAGAAACCAAAAAACAACACATTTGTTAAAGATGTGGCTCTCTCTCTCTCTCTCTCTCTCTCTCTCTCTCTCTCTCTCTCTCTCTGTCTCTCTCTCTCTCTCTCTCTCTCTCTTTCTCTCTCTGTCTCTCTCTCTCTGTCTCTCTCTCTCTGTCTCTCTCTCTCTCTTTAATGTATATGGTTAAAGACTTCTCTCCAACAAGTTGGAAATGAAGAGGCACCAGGAGTTGGTGAGGCTGGAGGAGACTCCAGCAGGTAGATCCTTGGCTAGAAACTTACTGTCTGTTTATATGACCCTGGCCTAGTTACTCCACTCCGCCAGGTGTGGATTTCTCCATCCCAGTTGTGCAGGTGCTAATAGCATAACCATGCAGTGTGATTGTGAGAATGGCACGTCACTCTTAGGACCAGCCCGGACGTAGCAAGAGGGTGTGGAAGACTGACTGTTGCTCAGCACAGAGTGAAGGCAACATGAATTGAGAGTGTGGCTCAGTGGGTAGAGTGCTTCGGTGTTAAGCAGAAAACCCTGTGCATAGCCTTGCATACACTGGGTACTGTAACACGCTCCCGTAATCTCAGTGCTGGGAAAATGAAAGAAGAATCAGAGGTTCTGGGTCATCCTTAGCTACATATCAAGTTTGAGGCCAGCCTGGGCTACAGAGTCTGTCACAAAGACAAAACGAATAATTGGGTGTACACCTCTAATACCAGCACACGAGATGTAGAAACAGGTAAATCTCTGTGAGTTCCTGGGCCAGACTGGTTTATATATTAAATTCCAGATCAGCAAGGACTCTCTGGAGAGATATTATCTCAATTAAAAAACAAGCAAACAAAAGCACAATACAACACACACACAAGCAAAACAAAACAGAACAAACAAACAAACAAACACACAAAAAAGCCCTGGATATTCTTGGGTATGCTACACAGGTGCCTTATGCTATCAGGTAGCTTGTAGCAGCTTTAAAGAGTGTTAAACATTTTCATTGGCTTCCCAAGCCTGGAGTCGGAAGAGCCCTGACTCAGCCCTTGCTCCTGTTCACAGCAGCTGCAGAGAAGTGGGTCAGTGACAGATCCCAGTGCTGGACACAAGTTGAGTCCAGTGAGTCCCCCAGCTGTAGAGACTTGTGCCACTGTTGGGGCTGCCTGCCTGGAGAGCCTGCCGCTGCTGGATGACAGCGCATCTGGGAATCCTTTCTCTCCCAGGGAACCTCCCGAGCCCCGGGTGTCCACGGAACACACCAACAATAGGATCGGTGAGTCCTGTTGGGAGATCCTGGTCTAATCAAGTGGACAGAGGGGAGATTGCTGCTGAGCTCTGAATGGGGTTTGGGGAGGTATGCATCCCTTGTTACCATTCACTCTGCCCCAGGTCAAGCTTCTGTCAAGGAAGAAGGCCACAGTGTCACTTCATGGGGACTGCTAGGGACATTCACTAAGAAGGCATGCATGGGTGATGAGCACAGTGTTTGTCATTTTTAAAGAGAAAGAATCTTTCCCCGCTGGCCTAATACAGAGCCAGAAGGCTTGGAAGGAAGGAAGGAAGGCCAGTGACGTCAGACACTTAATCTACAACATCTCTTCGTGTCTGTCACAACTTCTGGGAATAATGACTTTACCCTCTTTCGTGGCTGGGGAAACTGAGGCTTGGGGTAGAGGGCATGGGGTGAGTTTTCTTATTGAATTGAGGAGACTAAGCGGGACATCTGCTGGGCCCTGTGACACTGAATTTTGTTCATCTCACTCATGGGTCTCAGTGGAAGCCTGACCCTCCAGCATTTCTTCTCTCTGCTGCCCTCTAGTCAGGAAAACATCGGGAACTGTCTACTCTGAACAAGGCAATGGTCTCTGCTGAGCTTCTCTGGGAGTGTCCCAGCCCCCAGCTCTCCAGGGCAGGTGCTCACTAGAGTGTTGCTGGCTCTGACCTGGTGCTAGAAGGGCGCTGGTGAGGGTTCTTCACATTTCCCTGCCAGTCCATAGGGAGGAGAGCTCTAGAGCTGTCTTTGTCTCAAAGAAATGTTTGTAGTTACGGCTTTCTTTCGGTTACGTTCCATTTGAAAAGAATGTGTTTGGGAAAACACTGCCAAAGCTTCCTTCGGTTTCCCAAGGAGGAGTCCTAATGGTATTTGAATCCAAGATGACTGAAGGGCTTGGAAGCTGGAAACAAGGCCAGAGCCTGTTCTGGGAGGGAGGTGGCAAGGGCTGGGGATAGGGAAGGGCTGCTAGGGGAAGGTTTTAAGAGGTCCTCTGGGACACCAGAGCTCAGCTGACTCATTTGTTCTCTTACTGTCACAGCAGAAGAGCAGCCTCCCTGTTCAGTTTCCTACAAGGACAAATGGGTTTGAGCTTCCTCCTTCTCTGGCTGTGTTCCCTTTCCCTCTCCTTACATTAATTTGATTAGTGTATTTCCTCTGGAGATGGGGTTGGGGTGGAGTCAAAGCAGCTGGGGATAGGCAGCTTTCGATGATAAACCAAGAGGATCAGGACCCATAGGCAGGAGAGAGCAGTAGACTGTCTCTGGCCTTGGTTTCTTCTGCCTTCACAACACCCTCCCCCCCATTACTATCCAATGCCTCCCCCCTCTCATTTATTGATTGATTGATTGATTGGTGGGGGGGCAAATGTGCATATAGAGGTCAAAGAACCACTTGCATGAGTCAGTTCTACCATTCGGGTCCCAGGGATCAAACTTAGGTCTTTTCAAATACCTTCACTTCTTGAGCAGACTTGAAATACATTCATCTCATATATTTATTTCATGTGTATGCCACTGCGTGAGTGTGGGGATGAGAGGGCAACCTGTGGGACTCTCCTTCAAGTGTGTGAGTCTCTCTCATAGCTAAAATCAAGTATTTTAGCTAACCCATGTAAAAGACACACAATCCAGGTATCTTATTTGCCCGCCAGAAGCCTAGATTGGGGCAGACTGGGAGTGATTCTAACTTATCTTCCAGCTATCTGTCTCTTGTAACTTGCTGTTTTTTCCTGGCCATGCACTCATGGTCCGTGTCCTCTCACGGTGGTCTTCTCCATCCTCTGTGTCCTTTTTTCTTCCCTCTCTCTACCTGCAAACCCCAACCAGGTAACTGAAAACCCACCTACTTCTACCTATTGCCCAATCACAGGCTTTAGCTTTTTATTGACCAATTAACTCGGGGAGCAAGGTTACATAGCATCATTTGGTATTCATGAGGACCTCCTTATCTCCGAGGATCTCCTGGGGGTCAGTATTTAGCATTTGAATAAGGCAGCGTCCGGACCACCCTCCTACAATAGCCTGTTTGTAAGTGACCCTAGTGCCTGACATCTGGTCCCATCTGTCCCTTTTAGTAACAGGGATTGAATCTGGTGCCTTTGACATGCTAAGGGAGGAGGATTCTGTTACTGAGTTATATCCCACCCACCTTTGTTTGTTTCATACTTTAATATTTAAATTTAAGAATTGTGTGTGGGGCGTGTTTGAGTATGTATGTACATGCATGTGCATGTGCACATGTGTGTATGCATGCATGTGTGCAGAGGCCAGAGGTTGACTTAGTTATCCTGATTACACTCCACCTTACATCTTGCAGGAGTCTCTCACTTGGATCCACAGCTCACTGATGCAGTTAATGTGGCTAGCCATTTTGCTCAGGGGTCCCCTGTCTCTGCCTCCCATATGCTGGGGATACAGGCTGCTGCCACACCCATTCAGTATTTATTTAGTTGTTGGGGATCTGAACTCTGGTCTTCATGCTTGTATAACCAGCACTTTTCCTGTTAGGCTATCTCCCCAGCCTTTGTTCTGTTTTATGGGTTGATGTTTTGTTTTGTTTGATTGCTTTTGGTTTTTTTTTAAAACAGGGTCTCATTTAGCCCAGGCCAACCTTAAACTTGCTTTGCAGCCAAGGATGATCTTGAACTTCTGACCCTCAGGTCTTGTAGTTTTTAATATGACTAGCTTGCAATTCTGCACGTGTCCCCAGCTCCCCTTTTTTTGTTTTTTCTTGAATCAGATACTTACTGAGTTACCCAAGCTGGCTTGAACTCACTCACTTTGTAGCCCAAGCTAGATTTGAACATGTCATCTTCTTGCCTTAGTTTCTCCAAACTCATAGGTTTGTGCTACCAGACTGAGCCTGGCTTTCATCTTTTGCTAGCCCCTCAGATGAAAGTCCCAGCAAGTCTTGATGGAGGATGAGGGGTGGGGCCTGAGACCCTGCTCTCAGCTATGAAACCCACAGGACACACAGTTCAGCCTTTTCTCTTGCCCTTCCCTCCTCTTGTTTCTTACACTTCTCTCTTTCCTGGGTGTGTGAGAAACCAAAATAGAAGAGCTGGCATGGTGCAATGCTCTCGGACATGCCAGGGCGCCTGAGAATCTTATGGGCTTCCTGAAATCTGAGGGTGTAACCCAGAGGCAGGGGTCCATGTGCCGCCTGCATCTACCCACCCCCACTCTTAAGTTCCCTTTTGAGCTTCCTCATTCCATCTGCAGAATCCCTTGCAGGATCAGGCAGGGTGGTGCAGCCCCCAGCTTGAGGCCATAGGTGTTTTGCCCAGTGAACAGAGCCAATTATTCTGGTGACTTTGTTTCCCCAAGGCTCCCTGACTCCCTGCATGGAAGGCCATTCTAGCAACCCCCAGCATCAGCCCGTGTTGAGGACTGTAGCGTGTAGTAGTGCTAGGGGACTGGGTTATCCATCCACTTGACACCCATGATCCACCTGCCTTCTGGCACATAGAAATATGGAGCTCCTATCTGCTGTGGCATGTCATCACGACCCAGGTTTCTGAAGAACATGGCCAATCAACCAAGTTTGCTTGGACTGATGGAGCTCCTGGGACCTGGGACCTAGGACCTATCTGTTCCAGGCAAGCAGGGGCACACTGGTCACCAGGCTGTTTGTTTTAGGTATGTGGATGCAAGTGGAAAGGGCAGCCAGGTGATGTATCTTTGGCGGTGTCTCCTAACCTTCCCTGCTGACCTGGAGCTATGCAGAAGATTAGATTAGTGATGGTGATGGTGAGGGGCTATTTGTGGGAGAGCCAGGGACATGTGTGGCTCTGCTGTGTCTCCTAGTGTTCTTACTACCCTGTTTTTCTTTACCTGCTATTTCCCGGACTGACTGCATTCTGTCCTTCCTTGCTCATCTCTGATGACATGCCTAAGAAACCATGGGCAGCACCATCAATACCTCTTCGTGTAACAGAGAGGCTGTGGTATCAGTCCAAAGTCACCCAGCAGATGAGGTGGATGCGGGCCGAGGTTCTGGTCTCTCCTCTCTCACCTATCTTTTTGCCTTGCAGAGAAAATCTACATCATGAAAGCCGACACAGTGATTGTGGGCTCTGTGAAGACTGAAGTCCCCGAGGGCCGGGCTCCAGCTGGGTCTATGGAGTCCGAGTTAGAAGCTGAACTAGAAGTGGACCATGCCCCCCATTACCCGGAGCAAGAGACAGAACCACCTCTGGGCAGCTGCACTGAGGTCATGTTCTCGGTGGAGGAAGGAGGAAAAGAGGACCATGGGCCCACGACTGTCTCTGAGAAGTGACACCCAATGTTAGCTGGGGCTAGAGAGCAGCTGGGTGTACCCTGAAGATCGAGTTAACACCTGGGAAGCTCCCATGGCTCACTGAAGCCCCATCATCAGGGTAGCCCAGAATGAAGCCTTCAGCTGTTACCAAGAGTGCTGACCCCTGGGCTCCAGCAGTGGGCACTCACCACCACACTGATATCTCTTTGGCAGAGAGGCCACAGGCTGGTTCCAAGCCTCCTTGCCCACACCCCTGTGCCCTGCCTTCTCTCCTTGGGTCTCAAGTGATGGCTTGAGTGACAAGCTTCCAGCTCCACACATGGCTCCCTGAAACATAACCAGCATCTAATTGCTTCTACTCCTGAGACAGAGGGAAGTTAAAGGGTGGACGCTCTTCATCACTGGCACAATGGTAGCCTGTACCCATCATACGGGGAGGGCAAAATGAGACCCCTCTGGCATGGCCTCCCTGTTCTTTGGACCCCCTCAGCAGCTGCAGTGACCTCACCCAATCAGTGCTGCTCAAGACCCTACTTTGCCCACGGACTTCCTCTCACAGGGAGATGGGAGTACCATAGTCCTGGGGGTCCTTCACACTTTCTGCCTTGATCTGTTCCACCCTGGAAAAGAAGAGAGGCATTGTCCCTAAGCCACCAGGATCAGGCCCAATGCATAGCAGGTTGGAGCCTATCCTTGAAGGCACCCTGCTGCTCACCCTGCTTCAGACCTTGCGCGTGCACTATGAGGAGGCAGTGCTGACGAACACACCTGAAATTCTACTTTTAATGTTTTGTTTTCCCTTTTGAGGTACTGAGAATTGAACCTATGACCATGTGCATGCCAAAAAAAAAAAAAAAAAAAAAAAAAAAAAAAATTTCAGGGCTGGTCAACCCCAGCCTAGCATTTCATACTAAGCACCAAAGCTGCTGTCACTCCCGGCCTGGCTCACTCCCTGGCACGTACGTACTTCTGTAACAAACAAGCCGCCAACTGGATGACACATCTGTTCTGTGGCAGCCTGGGGACTCTGGACTTACCCTTGGGCCAGGCAGGGAGAATTCTGTTTACTCAGTGTTTGCTGTCAGGAGGAAGTTGGGACCCTATCAAGAATCACGAGGGGAGTTTCTGAAACTGCCTGAATCTATGGGGAAAAGTTGGAGCAGCTGAGTACCATCAGAGGCCTTGTACCACAGTCTGGATACTGGCCAGAAAGGATGTGTGGGGGCTGGATAGTTGCCCATTTGTCTTGTGCAAGGACACAGGGAATATGTGGGCATACACAGTGACCCCAAAGCCATGTCATAATGACCACATGGATGCCACACTTTTGGAAAATATTGCCCAACTTTATATTTTTTCCTAAGATAGGATCTTGTTCTGTGTCCTAGGATAGATTCAAACTTGATATGTAGCCCAGGCTGACCCTGAACCTGTGACCTGCCTGTCTTAACTTCCTGAGGAATCATAGGCTTGAGCCACTATGCCAGCCTGCCACATATTTCAACAAAGTGGCATATTTCCTTGCAAAGTATCTTTTCACACAATTTTTGTCCCTCTAAAAATCCCTAAGGGCTTGTTAAAAAAAAAAAAAAAAAAAAAAAGATGTGTGAGACTGAAGAGTGATCACAGAGATTAATAGTGGGAGGCCCTGAATAAGAAGGCTGGCAGGGGTCTGGTCTACTCTCTCCTGGGCAGGGCTCTTCTCTGTGTTCATGGCACTCACAGCCAAGGGTTGTGACCAGCTATGTGTCCTTGTACATCTGGGCAGTCTCTTCTTCCCTGTTCAAAGCCTGTCCCCCAAGGATGCTGGGAATAAAGGGTCTCTGCCCACAAGACTGCCTTTGGTATTTATAGGATGAATCCTGGGCCTCTCCAGGGCTTTCTTCCCACATGTAGGTTTGGGCCATGCAACTTCAGAAAAGAGGAAACTCCATGTGGCTGGAGGAGCCAGGGGTCTGTGGAACCTAGGTCTTCTATGGCTGAGCAGGGGAGGTTCCACCACCCTGCACACAGAGCAGGGTAGAGCTCCAGCTACATGCAGCCAGCCCAGAGTTCCCCCTCTCTGGCACCTGTCCACTCCATTACTGTAGCCCATACAGGTACCTCACCTTCAACCTGACACTAAACCATGCAGGCAGGCAAGGAGCCAGAGCTCTTCCTTCCCGCCTCTAGCTGTTCTGGTGTTCAGAACAGTGAAGAATCAGGCACCTGTTCTCAAGAGGGCTGACCTATGTGGTGAGGGACCCTGCCCCCATCACTTCCTGAACAGTTGTCTGCAGTTGGTGTCTAGTTCTTTGATGGCGTTGCTTTCCAAGGCAGTCGGGTAGAATCTCCAGGACGTGGCACTGATCTCTTCGATGGGACAAGAAGGCTGTCCCCTGAGCTGCCCCCCTCTCCCTCTTGACTTCCTTCCCAATAGTCAGTCTTCGAGGACTGTGTCTTGGCCATCTTTACTGGGCAGTGTGGCACTGAGCTGGGTATACATGAAACTACGCAGGGGTAAGGGGAAATCCCCAACTGCAGTTCTCCTCCTGCACCCGGGGAACTGGTGTTCAGAGTCAGGTTTAAGCCCCAGTTCTCCCAGAGACCAACTAGGGAGCTTGCTTGGGAAAGCGCAGGCCACTGCCATCTGTTGCTATGACACAACCCTTGAGACCGGGACATTTATTTAAGAAAGGTTATTCTGACGCGTGGTTCTGGCAGAGAGGAAATCCACAATTGAGCAGCCTCATCTAGAGAGGCTTATTGACTCGCTGTGCTGGGGAAGCCGGGGCAAGGAGGTAAAGCATGAGATCAAACTGTTCTCACAGTAACTTTCAGTCCTCAGTGTGGACTCATTTCTGAGAGACCTATGGAGTTTTACTGACTATGAGCACCCCTAGTGACCAAACCCTCCTGTGGTCTTCACCACCCACTAGTGCTACAGTGTCACTCAGATCTCAGCATGACCTTCAAGGAGCCTCACCATACTCACCACAGGACTCTATTTTTCCCATCTGTGAAATAGGTATTGGTCTTGACCCGAGAAGTCTGTGAGCTTCCCAGAGATGCCACTCATGATTTTTTGGTTTTTATTTTATCCCAGTGGTCACTTGTCTAGAGTGACCTTTTTCTCTTGCACATAAGAGGGTCTCCTCACAGAAGCCACATGATAGTACATGTAGGTTTTGGGAAAAAAATATTCTCAGTGATGGTTGGTTCGAAGGCTAGTCCCCCAAAACCTACTTTTAGAATAGCCCGATACTTTGCCTCTCTTGGAGCCCCCACAATGGGCAGGTTGAGGTGCCTTGGAAACTCTTCAGTTCAGTCAGAAGTCTAGCTGTGTGTTAGACATCTAAAACTCCAGGTATTTATTTGAGGTTCCTCCTGGTTCTAGTGCCTTCCAGAACACACTACATTCTGTTTAAGATCTTTTCTTCATAGCGGCCCTTTTCCAAAAACACACACTCTGAGCCAAGCTCAACTAGAGAAGAATTCCTGGCACACAGCTCTCCTCCCAGGGATCCTTTGTGCTGCAGGTATGACAGTGTTTCATGACCCAGTCTGTGATGTGGTGGCACACATGCTAGTAAGGCAGAGACAGGTGCATCTGTAAGTTCTAATCCAGCCTGGTCTATATAGATAGTCAGCTCCTGGGTAGTCAGGGCTACATATGAAAACCCTGTCTCAAGCCCAGTCTGTGAAATAGGCTTATTCAGGCCTCAGGACAGAGTGTCTGCAATGAAGAGGTTGGGGACAGCTTCCCCAAAGATCCCTGAGTGAAACAAGCCATCAAGGCTCAGAAGGCATGAATAGCCAGTGCAAAGGCCCTGAGGTGGAAAAGCTCCTAGACTTGAGATTCAGGAAGAATACAGCCATACAGGAAGTCCAGTGTGTGGACAGAAAGGAGGTAGGTGGGGAGCAGCTTGGCCAGGGAGGCCTGCTGAGCCATTACAGTGCACTTAGGGCATATTAAAAGGACACTTCCAAGCTTAGTTTTATGATCTTGCAAGTACAGTAAACATTTTAGATGGAGTGACAAAAGTCAAACCACAGGAGCATCAAAAGTCCCCAAGAGCAGACTTCAGAGGGAACTTAGGGAGGCTGGACCAGGAAACAGTTGAGCAGGCAGCCAGATAACATTTCCAGGTACTGGTGGGAAGCTGTAGGAGAAGGGATCAGGGAGGTCAAGGCTCCTCTTTCTTCTGCGGTCTTCCAAGCCTGGATGGAGAAGTCTGGGGAGGGCTTGGAGACCTCTGGGCACTGGTTCTCCTGTCGTCTGAGCACCACAGGACTTATCAGTAGCATAAGCACAGGGAACACTTGTCATGGGAGACAGTGAAGGTTATGGCTGTGGGCAAGACAGGCCTCCAGGGTTCAGTTTGAGCTCAGCCAGTCTCCAGCCACAGTTTCACACTCTTGCAACTTGCTTCCTGACTGACAGAATGAACTGAACTCTCATCTGGCACGAGGTTGGGAGGCGATGGGGCTGAAGTGTGCGGCAAGCCAGCAGTTTTCACCGTCACAATTAGCTGTCTCTTAAGAGCGTTTGACATCCCCCAAGCCATTCTTCAGTCTGCTTCAGTTTGACCAGTCCTCAAAGCTTAGCTGGGCTCTGGGTGGAGGCTCACCATCCGACAGAGAAACGTTTAAGAGTTGGAGTTGATCCTCTCTACTCTGACTCAAGTTCCCTCCCTGGATCCAGGTAGCCTGGCTGCCTCAGTGGTGAGAAGAAAGGTTGATGCTGTGGACGTTATAAGCAGCTTTGAGGCGAGTTTCAGCTGGGAGTCACCACCTCTATGTGATGTGAACAGGGTCCATCACACACGGGACCCTGAGAGACCAGGAACCAAATTTCATCTTTCCTTCCTTATACTGTTTCAGTTAAATTGTGGTCACGGTGATGTGGGAATTAAGAAGGAGGTGGATTTGAGGTGTGTGTGCTGCACATGAAGATGTAAGGTGCCCTTCTCTGTCTTTTTTATCTTAGCCCCTGAGACAGGGACTCTCAGTAAATCTGGAACTAGCAAGCCCTAGTGACCCTCCTGCCTCCGCCCTTCATAGATCTGGGTTCTAGGTGTATGTAGCCACATCCTGCTTTTTACATGGGTGCTGGAGATTTACTTGAGCCCAGCCCGATCTTTATACTTGTTTATCAAGTATTCTGTCTTAGTTAAGGTTTCTATTGCTGCTATAAAGCACCATGACCAAAAAGCAAGTTGGGAGGAAAGGGTTTTGTTTGTTTGGTTTTAGTTTCTTTTTTTTTTTTTTTTTTTTTTTTGGTTTTGTTTGTTTGTTTGTTTGGTTTTTGCTTTGTTTTGTTTTTTGCCATACACTTTCATATTACAATCCATCGCCGAAGGAAGCTAGGGCAGGAACTCAAACAGAGCAGAAACTTGGAGGCAGAAGCCAATGCAGAAGCCATGGATGAGTGCTGCTTACTGGCTTGCTCCTTGTGGCTTGCTCAGCCCGTTTCCTTCTAGAACTCAGGACAACCAGCCCAGAGATGGCACCACCCACAAAGGACTAGGCCCACCTCCCTCAAATACTAATTAAGAAAATACCCTACATAAGTATTTGACTACAGCCTGATGTGGAGGCATTTTCTAATGGAGGTTTCCTCCTCTCTGATGGCTGTAGATTGTGTTAAGTTGAATTACATATTCTTACGCACTTAAACATCACCCCATGTTTTGTGCACGCTAGACCAGGGATTTTACCAAAAGAGTTGCACTGCCAGCTCCTTATGTGATATTCTGTCCCCTCTGATTATAGGGATGCCTTGGATTTTATAAATCCAGAGAGATGGGTCAGAGACTAAACGTGCTTGCTGCCAAGCCTGGTAACTTGAATTCAATACTTAGGACCCATATGGTAAAACAGAACCAATTCTTCTTACACACACACACACACACACACACACACACACACACACACACACACCATTCAAAATAAATAAATGTATATACATATATTTATAATCCTTACTAGCTACTTTTCTTTCCTTTTTAGATAAGGTTGTATTATGCTGCCCAGGCTAGTTCTGAGTGTTGGGATGACAAGTCCTATGGCCTTTGAACGGGTCATGCATCATGTTGGCCCTGTCACTAGCAAATAGGTTCAGAGCCTGGACTCCAAGGGTACAAGAAAACTTTTGAGAACATCCTGTATGTCAGGTCTATTCATACAACGCCTTCCCTTAACTACTTTTATGCTTTTGTGTGTTATAGTATGCAAGTGTGTGTGTGTGTGTGTGTGTGTGTCCACATGTGATCTCTTGAATACCTAAGGTTAAAGAATCATCCTCTGTTGTTCTTCCCCTTTATTCTTTGAGGCAAGGTCTCTCAGTCAAGCCCAGATCTCACTGATGTGACTAATCTTGCTAGCCGGCTTGCTCTAGGGATCCCCTGTCTCTTCATTCCAAGGCTGAAATTACAGGTGGGTTTTTACTCCCCCAAGCCTCGCCCAGCATTTATTTCGGCTTCTGGAGATCTGTACTGAAGTCTTCTCACTGTGCGGCAAGCGCTCTCACCACCAAGCCAGGTCTCCAACTCTGGATTCAAGTCTTTCTGTCTCAAGCGTGTGTTCTGTCATCGTCAGGGATGGCCTGAGCATCCAAGGGCCAGTGTACACACAAAGGGGCAGGGATGAGCTTCATACTTCCTTGTCTGGCTCAAGAACATTGGGAGCTCCTTTCAGCTTATTTTTTAGGGGGAAGCTGAGAGCTCCTGTCTGGCCTTCTGAGTATGAGACAGGATCTGGCACCTTCTAAGATTGGCACCCCCTCCTGCAACCCCTGGCTGGCCAAACTGCAAGGAGCCTGGTCAGGAAGTCAGAGTTGCAGACACATTACTCAAGAGTGGGATGTCACAGGTCGTGGTTTTTTATTTGCTAGCTTGGGAAATGCCAGGAGCTTCATCATACATCAGGAAAGGCCCCACCCTGGACAGAGACCCTCGGCAAATTCTGGACATTCACAACATGAACCCAGTGCCCTATGGACTAGGGTCCATCATCAGATTTCCCCGAAGGCCACTTGGCTTTTCTGCGTCATATAAAGGGGCCTCAGCCCTGACCTCCAGTAATTTATACATGTTATGAGGAGAGATAGAACCAGCTTTCTCCGAGGCTTCTTGCACCCTCTCCCATAAGCCTCCTCACAGGGTGCTCAGAAGTGGTGGCTACAAATGCTCTTATGCTGCTGGCGAGGAAACTGGTGTTCAGATAGAAGTTAAGTCACTTGCCAATGATACTAAGCTACTAAATGGTGCAGACAGGATTCAAACCCAGATCATCTGACCAGGACTTCAGTTCCCAGTCACTTGGCCTGTGCTCAGCTGTGGCTCAGGCGGGGGTCACTTCTGGGTTTGCTGCTTTATTTATTACTGTGGTAGAATTGACTACCGGGAGCTAAGTCTACATTGCCCGGTTTGCCTGACCACAATAGGAAGGCTAAGCCCTGGACAAAACATTCTGACATCAAGGGGCTCAGAAAACTCCCAAACAATGGTTGTTTCCTGGCTTCGACTTCCTTTCCGAAGCCAAGTGCTGGCCAAGGGCATGAAACCTTCAGTGGCTTGCTAGGGCCACAGTCTACTAGCCTGGCCCTCCTCAAACGTGACTGTTAGCTTCCATAGCCCTCTGTCTTAGCTGTGTCTGAGCCTCAACCCCGAGTCACCAGCATGGAAGATTCCCCCAGCATGAAGCGTCTGCTCAGAGCTTATCCTGCACTTCATCTGTTCATATATTTCTTCCCCTTGCAGGAGACCTTACAGATCCTACAGCTCCCATACCACAGCAATGACTGCTTGAGGAATGGAGGCCAAGTCTCAGAAACCCAGAAAACAATCATCTGTGCCTGAGAAGAATGGATACTTAGTCACTGCCCTAAGGCTGTGGAGAGACACCATGACCAAGGCAACTCCTACAAAAGGAAGCAATTAACTGCAGGGCTGGCTTACAATTTCAGAGGTTTTGTCCAGTGTCATCATGGCAGGAAGTGTGGCAGGCAGGCAGGCAGGCATGGCGCTGGAGAAGGAGCTGAGGGCTTTGCATCCTGATCCACAGGCAACAGAAGGGCAGAGACACTGGGGATGGAGTGGGCTCTTGAAACCTTAAAACTCACTCACAGTAACACACCTCCTCCAATGAGACCACACCGTCTAATCTTTCCAAATAGTTATTCAGCCAGGAACAGAGCATTCAGATATACGAATCTGTGGAGAGGCACATTCTCATTCAAACCACTATTCTCTCTCAGTTGTTCAAGCTAAAGACCTGCGTGGAACACTTACCATGTATCAGGCAAGGGGCACCGTGAGGCAGAGTATGGAGTGTTGCGGAGCACTGTAAGGATAGGGGATGGACGATGGCTGGACATGCAGGACAATTCTTTGAGTGTCACCTGGGAAGGGAAGCTTGCATTTGGGCTTTGAACTTAGCGGGGCTGGGAGTTTTAGAGTCAAACAGATGGCACCCAGGGGAGGCTTGGGCTCTACTCCTTCCTCTGCAGACTGCTTCTAATAAGCCTGCCTATATATATATACCAGAAGGATGCAGTAAGGATGAATATCTTACATTGTTAACTGACTATTTATCAAGACCAAACCGCAGGGTCATGATGCTGAGAGTATAGGCCATGCCCTTGTGGACCGCTGAAAATCTGAGCTAACCTTATCTGGTGCAACTGATAAAGTGTGTGATGCAGGGGGAACCTCAGGGTGAGTCAGGGTCACAGTAGGACTTGAGGGCGTGGCCCAAGCTATGGGGACGTGTTTTAGTTACTTTTCTCATTGGTGTGACACAATACTGGACCAAAGTACCTTGAGGAAGGAGGGATTTACTTTGGCTCACAGTGAGGAAGAAATGGAGATAAGAGAATCAGGCTGCTGCTGGCATCGAATCCGAAAGTCAAGAAACAGAGGAACGCTGGTTGCTGTGCTTACCTCCCCTTTTTACTCAATCCAGGACTCCCAGCCTTTGGACTGGATCTGCCCACATATAGGGTGGGGTGCTCCCTACCTCATTAACCCAATCTAGAAACTCCCTCACAGGCTACCCCTGGAGGTGTGCCTCCTAGATGATTCTAGGTCCGGTCAAGTCGATGGGCAGTGTTAAGCATCTCAGGAGGTTGGTAGAGCGGTGGGAGGAAGTGACTGGGCTGGCAGAATGACAAAGAATGAGCAGTTTGTGAGTCTGGTGTGCACACTGCCCCATTGCCTGTGCTTGTCCAGGCTGCTGAAGTGGAAGGGGTAAGAGACTGCCTTACATGCTCCAGGAAGAGAGGCATGTTGTGCGGGCAGTCGGCCGGAAGTTGTGCTGACCTTAGGGGGGCTGGAGACTTTGGCACCAGGGGGTTTTCCTTAGAGCCTGCAGGGGAACAGCATAGGTGGCATTTCAGGACACCCTTCCCTACACTGTCATATTCCCAGTCTGCATTTTTTTTTAAGAGCAGGGATGATGGGCAGGCATGAACCTATACACTGCATCTGGTACATGTGCTGTGAGGACCAGAAACCCAGGGCTGCGTGCATCCCAGGCAAGCACTCTGACAACTGAGACACATCTCTATCCTTGAGTCTTCATTTTCTGAGCACCCAGAGGCCTCACACCCCTATTTGCCAGTTGGGGGAGGGAGGGGACAGAGGAAGGTGAAGAGATCTGCCCATGGTCAAAGTCACTTGCCAGTAAATGGTCTGAGTTTGAGCTTGATCCCAAGTCTAGGATGTGTCTGAAATAGTTTGCTCCCTAAATTTCATCACTTACTTTAGCTGGAGCACAAAATACTGAGTTCCATTGCATTTTCATGCATGGATTCCACCGTATCTCCTAACGGCAACCGAAATACCTTGTGGTCTAGAAATGAAAGGCTCCTGGGTTCTCCTTTGGGGCACAGGGCTGTATTTCAACTGAAAGAGAGCAAAGGGGTCACAGCGCTTCTGCCTGGTATGTAATTGGTGCTCAGTATGGGTCAGGTTTTCAGGGCAGGTATAACAGGCCTGGCGATGAGGGAGGAAAATGCCAAAGACAGACTTCTCCCTGGGGACCAATTAGAGACAGCGTAGTCACTGGCTCCTTGAGAAGCCAGAATCACTTTTGTGATTCCTTAGGCTGTCCAAAAAGAGCCAGTCGACACTGAGTCACTGTAACCCCCTCTAGCCAAGACTCATAAACATATGACTGGGTGAAGATTGGGAAACTCAACCCAGGGAAAATCATTTCTTTCTTTTCTCTTCTGAATAAAGGAAGGGACCCGTGTTGGGGAAATTGCAGTCCGTGGCATGGAGACTATGGGCTTACCTAGCAGGTTCTGGCTCACTTTCAGGAGCCAAGCCTCTCAGAGCAGGAAGGGGGAGGCCGACTGCTGAAATGGAACTAGAGCTATCTATCTTGCATCCAGCCTGGCAGGGAGCTGAGCCCATCACCCTCCTGCGTCCCCATCTTCTGTCTCCTCCAGCTTTGCAACTTACAAGTGCAGACACTCCATGCTGGCTCATTGGCTGCTAGTCCCCAGGGAGAGGCGGCGTGGTGCTACGCCCTGGAGGAAGTGGAGCGAGGAAGGCTGAGCTGAGCTACACAAGGGCTTCCTATCTCCAAGGCCCTGTAACATTTCCTTCTCAGACTGCAGATTGGGAAATGGAGGCCCTGGGAGGAGTGGGGCCTGCGGAGGTTCATACAAAATCAGTGGCCACAGAGCCAGGTGGTCTGTCACTCAACCTCTCCCAAGGCATTGTTCCTGAAAGGCGCCATATTGTTTTGAGAATTTTTTTTCCCAAGGCGGAAACAGAAACAATGTCTACCCCCTCCTTATAAGGAGTTTAGGACAGACGGAAGTATGATTTTACCAGAGTTCACATCGGAGAACTACTGAGTTTATTGGGCTTCCTTACTAGCGTAAATGAGTAGCCACTTACAGGAACCTGGATCACCCCAAAACGCACACAATGATGGTGGCTTCTCTATAACCCACAGAGGGAGCCACATGGATGGTGGCTTCCCAATTAGCCATAGATAAATTCCCCCTTTAATTAACACTCTCTAACCCAGCATCTCCTGAGACCACAGGCACATGAAGTTATGGCAGAGTTTGGTGGCTGGAAGCAATGAGGGTCCAGTGATCCTTCTCAGTCCCTCTATCTATGAAGGGATGTCCGCAGTCAGCAAGACATCATGAAGGAAAGACCCTTGCGAGAAGTATTAACTCGATGAAGATGGTGACTATTTTGCACCGATGTTTGAGTTCTACATCCTATATGATCTATATCCTTTAAATCAGGTGTCCCAAAGAAACTTAAGTTCTCTGTCCGTGAGCTACAGCCTCTTTGGAGTGCCTGGTGCAACAGCACAAGCAGCCACTGCCTGGCAAACTATCTCACACAGATGAAATTATGATGAGATTCTCTACTGCCCGTGAGGACTCATGGGAGTTGATTAAAATGAAAGAAGACATTGTGGAGCCCTGCAATTTGGCTGTCCCGGAATTGCTGCAGATGTCACCGGGCAACCTGGATGTGGAAGTATTTATCAGGGGGAGGTGTGATCTTTTTAGTCCCGGCCACATCCTAATGGCCAGAGGGAAAAGAAAACTGCGGGAAGTTCTGAAGGGAGCAAACATGGGTGAACTGCGCTCGTAGATGGAGTAAATCTGTTCTCCCCCAAGCTCACCTGTCAGTTCAGTGAAATCTTCATTCAGATATTTCTACATTTATTTATTATCTCTATGTATGTATGTGTGTATGTATGTATGTATGTGTGTATGTATGTATGTGTGTATGTATGTATGTATGTATGTGTGTATGTATGTATGTATGTGTGTATGTATGTATGTATGTGTGTATGTATGTATGTGTGTATGTATGTATGTATGTATGTGTGTATGTATGTATGTATGTGTGTATGTATGTATGTATGTGTGTGTATGTATGTATGTATGTGTGTATGTATGTATGTATGTATGTGTGTGTATCTACCTATCTACCTATCTACCTACCTATGTATGTATGCATGTGTGTGTGTATCTATCTATCTACCTATCTACCTACCTATGTATGTATGTATGTGTGTGTATGTATGTATCTATCTACCTATCTACCTACCTATGTATGTATGTATGTATGTGTGTGTGTGTATCTATCTATCTACCTATCTACCTACCTACCTAACTACCTACCTACCTACCTACCTACCTACCTACCTACCTAACTACCTATCTACCTACCTACCTACCTACCTATCTACCTACCTATCTATCTATCTATCTATCTATCTATTTCTGTGTATGTGTGTGTGTCTGTGTATGCATGCATGTATGCACAAGTACACAACTTCTGTGTGGAAGTCAGAGGACATCTTTATAGAGCTGGTTCTTTCAATCCACACGGTACTTCCTGGTGACTGACCTCAGGCCGTTAGGCATGGCATAAAGTGCCTTTACCTGCAGAGCCGTTTGATTTCACTGGCCACGAACTCTCAGCTGGTGTTTGCAAAATGGTTGGGAGTGGGGACCAGTGAGGGGGTGATGGTGCATATGTCCATGTGTGCGTGTCCAGGGGACAGACGAGGACATGAGGCGTGCTGCTTTGTCACTCTCTGCTTTCTTTCCTAGAGACAGGGTCTCTCACCAACTCTGGAGCGAGGCTGGCAGCCAGTCAGCCCAGAACTTCTCTTGTCTCTGCCCTCTCCAGCACTAGGGTTACAGGTATGCATGGCCAAACCTGTTTTTTTTACATGGGTGCTAGGGACTTGAACTCAAGTCCTCATGGCCATGCAGCAAGCACTCTTACCCACTAAGGCCTCTCTCATCAGATATTATTATTATTATTATTATTATTATTATTATTATTTTGCTGGGGAGGTGGTCTTACCTTAAGCCAATTATGAAAAAGAGTAACCAACAAAGATAATTCACCCTGTCTACTAAATGTTCTTCAAGGGTCTACCAACAACAATGTGGAACAGGTCTAGAAATAACAAGACTGAAAGAGGAGACGAGCTCTTCTAGCAACTGACCCACATCCTTGCAGTAAGTGATGGAAGGGATGTCTGGTCGGTGGCATAAGAACGGCAGGTGGACAGAAATAAAGTTAGGCCTTCACACCGTAAATACTGCATATAGTTCAGGTCTTCGATTGGCCCAGCCGTGATAGCTAAAACTCTTAAGCCAAAGAAAGGAAAAGATAAAGAAAAGTATCTCCATGATTTCCAGGTAAGAAGGGTCCTTACAACTATTATTTCATAGAGATTATTGATGGATTTTTGTTACATTAAAATTAAGATTTTTTTTTTTTTTTTTTTTGGGTCTGGCCATGGTGTTTTAAGCTTTTAAGCCTAGCACTTAGGAGTCAGAGACAGGTAGCTCTCTGAGTTGGAGACTAGCCTGATCCACAAAGCAAGTTCTAGGACAGCCAGGGCTACATGATGAAATCCTATCTCAAAACAAACACACATACAAAAAAACCCCACAAATTACACGTGCACGCGCTCGCGCACACACACACACACGTGCACACACACACACACACACACACACACAACACAAAAAACAAGGGACTTTAAAAATAGACCTTTAAAAAACATTTTAAAAAATTACATTCATGTCTGTCTGTCTGTCTGTCTGTCTGTATGTATGTATGTATGTATTGGTGTGTGTGTTGGGGGGGACATGTACATGAACAAATTTTGTTTTTGTTTTTGTTTTAAGATCCATTGCTTTTTATTTTTTGTGCACATGCCACGGTCCCCATCTGGAGGTCAGAGAACAACCTGCTGCAGTCCTTCCTTCCCACTGTCTCAGTCGGTTCTTTCTACCCTGTGAGTCCCGGAGATCCAGTTCACGCTGTCAGGCTTAATGGCACAAACTGTTCACTCCTGGAGCCACATCAGTGCTCCGACTAAGGAAACGCCCGAATAAAGGCAAGCACGTACCAGAAAGGAGGAGGTCTTTATGGTATCTGAGAATGACAAGGGACGAATATCTAGAAGTTACAAGGAATTGGAGCAGACCTACAAGAAGACAGGAAATAATAACGATCGGATGAAAGGCTGTTGAAAAGCAGTTCAGAGAAGGGGAAACCCGGATGACTCAGCAGTAGCTGAAGAGGTGCTGAGACCCACGAACTTCAGAGAAATGCAAATGAGGTACCAGCGGACTCCACTCCACACCAGAAAGCTGGCTAATGGGGAGTTCAGGGGAAAACGTGCCAAAATAGGAACTCTCTGGCCCTACTGGCAGGGTGTGACCGCGTGGGCGGCACAGAGGAATAGGACAGCATTAGGGAAATAGGTGCACATGTACCCGGTAGCCTGTGGTCCCACAGCCTACTCCCGAGACACTCCAACACCCAAAAGCCGCACCAGATTTATTTACAAGAATGGAGAGACTGCAGCAGTAGCAATCCTAGTTGGGGTGAGATGGGAACTGAATTTGAGAGGAAATAGATTTGGGGAGGGGGGAGTTTAGCTCAGTGGTAGAGTGCATATTTAACATGCAGGAGGCTGGAACTTAGATTAAACATACACAAGAGAAAGAGAGAGAGAGAGACAGACAGACATACACACACACACAGAGAAAGAGAGAGAGAGAGAGAGAAGGGGGGGAGGAAGGAGGGGGGAGCATTATATGGCAAGATCTGAATAATACAATCCACTTTACCCTCTAGATCCAAGATCCAATGTGCAAGTCATCCAGAGAATATGAAAGACATTATGCCTAAACCAGCCACAGACTTAGGAAACACAAGAAAAAGAGGTCATTTATAGAGCGAGGTAGGGAAACTGAGGCCAGAATCGATCGTGTATGTAAGGGTGGGGGCAGCCGTTGCTTGTCCTAGAGTCTGTATCTAGAAACCTGTGGCCCATGGATGGGACCAGCATCTCTCTGTGTCCCTCAGAGATGGAGGGAGGGGCAAGCAAGATGCAGAGGGGCAGAGGGCGTGGGTGGCTTGGAGAAAGACAGAGAAGATGGGAGAAAGAAGTAGGTGTGGAGTTAGAGGGGTGAGGGCGGGAGGGCTGGCCCTAGAAAGGACTCTCTTAGACTTCAGCTGAGAGGGGTCAGAGCAGGGAGGGGTGGCGGGGGAGTGATGTAGAATTGAGAGCATTTTGAAGATAAAGGGGGCAAGGGTGGAGGTGTGACTCAGGTCCTTGCCTAGGGTTTATAGAGCCTGGGTTTTACTCAAAGTACGGGTGGGGGGGGGGGAGAGGGAGGGGGAAGAGAGGGGGAGAGGGATAGGATAAAAGAGAACTGGAGATGCTTGACAGCACTGATGAAGCCCTGGGTCCCATCCCTAACATGGCATGAATGGACATCAGGTGGACACCTATTATCCCAGCACAAAGGAGTGGAGGCAGGAGGATTGGAGTTCAAAGTCATCCTTAGCTACACAATAAGCTTGAGGCCAGCCTGGGCTGCATAAGACAGAAAGAAAGTTTAAGGGCTGGGGAGATGGCTCAGCAAGAAGCACTGGCTGTTCTTCCAGAGGTCCTGAGTTCAGTTCCCAGCATCCGCATGGCAGTTTGCAACTGTCTGCAACTCTAGTTCCAGGCGATCCTATACCCTCACACAAATATCAATTCGGGCAAAATGCAGATGAACGTGAAATAAAGATGAATCGTACATTTTTTAAAAAAGAAAAGTTTAAAAGAGGAGGGGGTGGGGGTGGAGAAAAGAATAGTTACAGAAGGAAACACAGAAGTGATACAAAACTGTAGTTGTGGGTCCTGGGAGTCTAGAGTTGAGCGTTCAGGACCCAGTGAAAAGGAAAACATGTGCCATTCTCTCCAGCGGCCCGACTCTCTAGGCTTGCCACCAAGGGAAAATTGTCTCCCGCGCCTTTGACAAGACTGTGTTTGTCAGTACAGGAGATGAAGCGCTGCTTACCTTCCAAAAATTCGCAAAAGGGGAACAGGAGAAGAAAGGGATAGACCTTGAGGCAAACACACAACTCTACGCAGCAAGTGAAAGAGAAGTAAGTTAGAATGGAACTTAGCAACGTGGGGATGTTCCCATCTCAGACGGTGTTGTCCACAGGCAGGACCATGCTCCTGCCGTTTGGGTATGTCTGGGCAAATGTGCATGCACATGAGACAAAAATCTTCCTTCAGCAGCTCCTGGAAGCAGCTCTGGGAGCCCTTTCCTGCAGATATTCAAACCCATGGATGCTCACATCCAGGATTCCTGCATTTCGGTATAGTTAAACCATGAGTGCTCCGGTACCTTACATAAGAGTGTAATGCTTTTGGGTAACACACACATCTGCCTGTAGACTTTGAGCCATCTTTATGTGGTACTTCTCATACCTTTATGAGTTTAGAGAATAAGCAATAATGTCAAGAAAAAAAAAAGGTCTGTGTGTGTTCAATATGCACACTCAGTGTTCTTTTCTTGTTTGCTTTCTAGAACGTGTCTGATCCCTGGTTAAGTAAACCCCGGAATATGGAGCCCACAGATCAGAGGACTCAATGTTATTTTTTCATACTAAGGCAGAAAATAGTCTAGAGAAACATCACACTCAAAGCAGTTGTCCTTGGGAAGAAATTGCTGTAGTGAGAAATGTAGCTCAGAGGCAAAGACATCCAGTTTAATGATAAAGTGAAAGAGTTTGAAGTAAGGGGCTGGAGAGATATCTTAGTGTTAGTTAAGAGTGTTTTCCACTCTTTCAGAGGACTTGAATTCAGTTCCTAGCACCCACAGTAGCATCTATAACATCAGCCTTAGAGGTGTGTGAGTGTGATTGTGTGTGTGTGTGTGTGTGTGTGTGTGTGTGTGTGTGATGAATTTTCCTCAGTAGACTGGGCTAGCTGGCTTGCTAGCTTGCCCCAGGGGCCTGTCGTTTTCAACTCTTGGCTACTACATCCACCCAGCATTTTGTGGGTGCTGGGGATATGGACTTTAATGTTCAAGATCTTGTGGCAAACACTTTACCTACTGAACTCTGTTTTCTTATTTATTTGTTTCTCTTTAATAGGCTTATACTGATCATACATTTAAAAGCCTTATAACACAACTATATATAATGTACAGTAATCTATTCCTCAGGGGCCAGCCCAGCAGAGGCTTTTAGATAATGATTTAGCAAGAAATACTGGCCAAACAGCTGGTTTTTAGAGACTGGGAAAAGACAACTCAGAATAGAGAATGTAAATGCTTCCTAGCAACCTTCCCCCAGTTGACTAAGTCCTCTTTGAGACACAGAGGTGGGAAAATTATGTCCCTGAGCTCTCCCTTGCTTCATAAGGAGATGTGAATAGAGACAGCATTTTGGGGGTCAACTCCTAACATGAATGACCAGTGTAGCCCAAGATATGCATGTCTTTGTGTGTGTGTGTGTGTGTGTGTGTGTGTGTGTGTGCGCGTGTACAAGTGTCTGGGGGTACAGGAGGGAGAACAACCAGGGGAGACAGTTGTGAGTCTGTGGCTAACACCAGGCACAGCTTCCTGCTCGTGAGTTTAGTCTATGACTCACTGAGGGGCTGACCCAGAACACTCAAGGTGTAGAGAAAAGCACAGGCAAGAGTCAGGCAATAAAGGTCCTGGCTGGGACGACTGCCAGGGAAGAACAAGGGATCTCATTGCCTAGAAGCAGCCATATATGACAGGGCCCCTAGAGGCCATGTTGTAAAGAGCTTGCTCTGTGGCTGTTTCTAGGAGTTCACTCAGAAAAGAATACCAACAGATTCTCTCTCTTAGTAGAAGCTGCCTTCCCCCAGTACATCTCAAGCCACTGCCTGCTGCATATCAACCCTCTGATGTTTCTTCAGTCTGAGGTGCGTGTGTGGTGTGTGGTCTCATTTAAAAAAAAAAAAAAAGGTCAAGGGCTGGAGAGGTGGCTCAGTGGTTAGAGCACTGACTGCTCTTTTAGAGGTCCTGAGTTCAATTCCCAGAAGCTACATGGTGGTTCACAACCATCTGTAATGTGATCTGATGTCCTCTTCTGGTGTGTCTGAGGACAGTGACAGTGTATGCATATACATAAAAAGAATAAATAAATCTTTAAAAAAAATCAGATAATCAAGGGTCTGGTAAAATGGTACAGTGAATTCTTGCCATGCAAGTGTGGCCTCAAAAACACAGTGGATGTTGTGGTCCTCCTGTAATTGTCGAGTTGGGAGATAGAGATGGAATCTGTGGCGCGTGCTAGCTCGCCCAGTCGAATGGGTGAGCTCCAGGCTCAAGTGAGAGACTACCTCAAAATACTGAGAATTGAAGAAGACATTGGACATTAACTTCTGGTCTCAGTGAGCATGTATGTGCCTCTGAGTATACACACACACACACACACACACACACACACACACACACACACACCACTGTTGCAGAAGGCTGTGCAATGAAAACAGTGCAGTTGTGTCAAAAAGAGTCCATCACTGTAGGGCCAATGGACAGTTGCATTTCCCTTGATGAGAAGGGGGTGGGGAGGGCTATTGGATCCTCACCCGACTTTCTAGCTACTCCTCCAAGACATCTGTACAAAGCTCTATCCAAATTGCTCCTGGGGGCCTCAGTGTGTCTCTGGAAGTACTAGAGTACTTGGCTGTGGAAGACTCTAAGAAGGGACTCTATGCAGCTGTGCGGAAGCCACTGACCTTGCTGTGTGAAGACTTTCCAGTGTGGCTGCTTTGGGGCCACCATGTTCCCTGTAGGAAAGTTCAACAAACTCATGGGTTCCCCAGGGTGAACTTGGTTAGAATCATGTTTTGGTTTGTCATTAGAACCTTTGGAAGAGGGAGGTAGGCCAACACAGGGACACTACATGAACAAGCAAATAAAACAATATTCATGGGATGCAGGCACTGGGGCTTTGGAGATACAGTTTCTGGCTCATTCTCTCTGGGTGCATCCAGTGGGCATGTCAGGGGCTGAAGCCTGTGTTGGCTGAAGCTGGGCTGCTTCCTCCCAGAAGCCTGCCAGGCATACAGTAAGTGTTCAGTTAGCAGTCTGGGCAACCCCGAGGGCCTTGCCTTTCAAAGGTGAACCTTCTGTTTGCAGAAGCAGGGATGTCAGCTTGTTGGGGTGTGAGATGACAGGGTTGGGGCTGTCCTGGGAAATGGGGAGGGACCAGATTTAGATTTTCCGTCTGTGGCCCCTAAACAAGCCACCATCCCATCTCTACCGATAGATAAAAGAACAGCAGGACCTTTTCTGTACTAAAGGGCTGATGGGCTAAAAGGTGCGTGGTGGGGTTGGGTAGAGCCAAGGACTGACTGGGTTAGACTGGATTTCAACCCTGATATATACTTAATCATTCATTCATGTTCCCCACTTGGTGTTTTGAGGCAAGGTTTCTCTATCTAGCCCTGGCTCTCCTGACATTCACTAAGTACATGAGTCTGGCCTTGAACTCACTGAGCCCTTCCTCCCTAGTGCTGGAATTAAAGCACACACCACCATATCTGGTTAACTTTAATCTCTTTACCGTCTCTTGTGTATCCTTAGCAGAAGTCCTCACTCACTCCCACTTTACTGAGCTGTTCCTATTGTGCATTTCCTAGGCACCAAGGGACCAGCCGGGACAGGATGATGTACCTGTGCCCTAGAGGACTGTAGAACGCAATGGGGTGAGCACTGACTGGACTGTGTAGGAGCCCCTTGGCTTCGAAGGTAACTAAACTGGGTTTGAATCTACCACACTCCCTCCTAGCTGTGAAAGGTCCTACAAAACTCATCTCCCCCTACAAGGCCATGCGTACCTGTAGACACAGGTTGCTGACCCTGAGTAGCCTTCCAGTAACTGCTAGTTTCACAATCACTAAGCGTTATTAGTGTGAGCAGCAAGTGATCCCTGGTGAAGATTTGCAAGGTACCTGCACAGGTGCTGAACTAGCTGTCAGAGAAGGGGGTGGGGGTCAGAATAACAGCTGATGCTATGTAAGGTCATAACCAGCATCTTTAAAAGTGGTCAGGATAGAGCTGCTGTGGTTAGTATTGGTGGTCCTATAAGAAGAAAAAGAGAAACACCTGAGCACACAAGCACGCACGCACGCACGCACACACACGCACACACACACACACACACACACACACACACACACACACACACACACACAGCATTCATATTTACTCCTTATCTCTTACTATGTAGATTTTGCCAGCAAGGTTATCATCAACTGTGGCCCCTTGACCTTGGATGAGAGCCACGGGCCCAAGGCATCCCCTTCTCTTTATAATGTATGTGGTGTGTGAGGCTGAGTCACAGAATACAGACCAAGAAAGGCACTAGCCTATGGTCTCCCACATGAGGTTCCTGGTGCCATTGTTGGCACCAGGAGAGGATAAGTGAATTGCACCTACTGGGCAAGATCCAGGGCAGACCACCGACCGGCTCTTGCTTCTGACAGGTGACACTTCATTCCTGGCTTTTAACTTTCTCAGATGGACCAGAGCATTCCTACCTTCCTGTGTTCTACAGGAGGCTTAGAGACCAGAGATCTCCCTGCTTGCTAATTGGCTGCCCCTCTTCAGGGTTATGATTGTGGGCTGTTTCCTATGTCTCAGAAACATGTGGGGACCAGGTGATTTCCCAGGCTACTGACCAGCAGGTGGGATTTTCCATCCTCCCAAGGGTTACTTCCCAGTTTCTCCTCCAGCACCTAAAAGTACCGTCCTGGAGGTGGCCCTCACAAGGACCAGTGGCTGGTGGTCTCTCAGTATCTCTATCAGCCTACAGTGAGAGTGTGTGTGTGTATAAGGAGGGGCCTGTCTCCCTGCCCACCCCACCTCTCCAAATGCTCCATCAGCAGGGCTGTAGGGATGCATGCTGGCCTTGGGACTACCACTCAGATTGACAGCTACTGTGAGCTGGCTGATGAGGTCAGTTCTAAGAAACAAGACTTTCTGGATGGCTTTCTTTCTCTATCTCTGTTTACCTCTCAGCCAAAAGAACTCAGGAGAGGACTGCTCTTACCTAAGGTCCCAAGTATATTTAAGGAACAGATGAAATGCATTAGAAGCCTGTGCAATGCTGATCAGACTGAGCCTGTACACCTCAAGTAGGCACATACATGCTGCATGTCATAGGGGCCATTTTATATCGCTCATATTAATAAGCTCCATGAGGAAATGCAAACATTCACGTGCAGCCTGGCTCTAGAGTCTAAATGAGTGAGTGATCTAGAAGCCTTTGGTTCCTCTGAGCAGGTGTCAACTTTGGGGCTGCTTTCCCCAGTGTCCTACCACTGAGAGTAGAAAGTCTGTGAGATCTGGGATGGGTTGATGGAGACAGATCTGCTGAGGGGAGGCCCAATCAGGGCATCCTGTCTTGAATGTAGTGGGTACCTGTCTTCAGCGCTAGTCCCTTCCCCACCATTGGAAGAGCGCCTCGAAGAGGAAGGGGTGATGGAGAGAGACTCGGTCACTCCACTAAGAGATGCTGGAGAAAGACGCCCAGAGCTACCAGAGAATTACAGGTGGAGGTGTCCAGCGAGAGCAGAGGACTCTGTGTAAAGGGGCGTGTCCTCGGGATGTAGCCCCGCCCATTCCCGCCCTTCCCCACCCCCTGGTCGGCCCTAGCTCCTAGCCCGGGGGTTTCGCTTTCAGTCACCAGCTAGAGCACAGCAAGGCACTAGAGCTCCAGGCACAAGGGCGGGAGCCGCCGCTGTCCCTATGGCGCCCGTCGCCCTCTGGGTCGCTCTGGTCGTCCAACTGCAGCTGTGGGCCACCGGGTACACAGTGCCCGCCCAGGTGGGTGACTCTTGGGGTCACGGGGGACAGATGCGCATCACAAAGTGCCCATCCCAGCTACTGCAAAATTCCGGGACAGCATGAGAGGCCATCCCATCCCCAGCAGACACGCGCCACGCGCCTCTGGGGACCCCTTGGGGACCCAAAGCCTGGCTCGTTGGGCTTGAGGTGGTTCCCGACAGCCTCCTGTTCCAGAAACACCCTGTGGCTCTCTCCGCGAGTTTGGTCAGGGCTCGAGTAACACCCAGCCAGGCTCAGGAGCACGGTTCAGCCCTGCGAAGTCCCTTCTGTCCCGCGGTCTTGAGGCGGGAAGGACCCGGGCCACTGCCCTACTGCCTGAGCGGGTTGCCTCTTCTGAAGACTTCCTTCTCTGCGCCATGGTTTGTCTCTTTCTTAGAAACACTGGGATTGCTAGGTGTCGACGAGGCCAGGAGTCTAAGTAGGCGCCGTGGAGGAGTGAGCCAGTTCTCTGCCAGTTACCCAGATTGCTTCCATGGATGTGTTCAGGGGTCATTTCAGAATGTTCTCTGTGTATGGGCAGAGAGGGCAGCTACCCAAGGAACCTCGGGGAAAATGGAAAGACTAAGGATTCCAGTATCCGGTATTCACATCACTCACACAAGAAAAAAACGTCTACAGAGTTGTCCTTTTCGTTTTGTTTTGTTTTCCTCCTTTCTGTCTCCGTTGACTTTAAGACAAGGTAGAGAAGGCAGATTACAGGTGCGGAAAAGTGGGGCCCAGAGAAACTACCTTTTCTGAAGGGAGCAGAGGGAACCTGTTGCCCTGATAATGCTTCTGCTTCCTGAGCTCACCCTGATGGACATGGGGGGAGGGCAGGGTGAACGGTGGCTTCTGTAGTGTCCGGAGGTGATTCAATGGCCCCAGACCATTAGCTCTTCTCGGGATGGACAGGGATGGACTCACCTTCGGTGGATGTAGGTCCTCAGGGAGGTGTTAAGGATGGACTCGGGATCAGGACAGTCCCAGTTCTGAGGGCTGAGTGTGAACGTGTGTGTGTGTGGCCATCAGCCTGACTGGGGACTGTGCTCTGATCTCCGAGGAAGAATAGGTCTTCAGGCACTGAGCTGGGGTCTGCCCCTGGGGCCAGCGCATAGAAGCTTCTGCACCGGCGGGGACACATGAGGCTCTGTGGGATCCAGGTAGAACAATGGGGGTGACTGAAGGAGCGTTCCTCACACTTCCTCTCCTCACCAGTCCCAGGTCAGTTTAGACCTTCTGCTTCTACTGCTGTGGACTCTTAGCTAGTCTGTCCCTGTTCTGACTCCCACAAATCCTCCTTCGATGGAGAGACCTTTCTCAAGCCCAGACACCCCTTTCTGGGAAGCCTTTGTGGCTCCTAGTGGTGGAGGCAAGACCCTTCCTTATCTTCCAGGTATTCCAGGCCAGATGGAGGTATCTGGGCTGCCCTGCTCACACGGATCTGTGCATTGTGAAGCTGATAACTACATGTCTGCCATTGTGCATGTATGAATCCTGCACACATATTGTAAAGCCCAATTCTCCAGAAAGGCCTGTACACATCCCCACGTAGACATGACCTGCTCCATAGAGCACGGATTCCACGCTGTCTTTTATTCTCTGTACGTCTCTATGTCTCATCCACCTCAAGGGTAGGAGGGACCCTGAGCAAAGAAGTGTGCAAGCCTTCCACAGTAGCTCCTGGTTTGGGACACTCAGGGGCCAGATACTGTGTTGGGCACTATGTCACAGATTGGCACTGAAACTTTCCTTCCAGCTGTTTCTACAAGGGGAAGGGGGTACCATTGTCCCACTGAAAGGTGTTCGAATGGGTGACAAGCTGTGGCATTTTCCAGGACCACAGAACTGGAAGGTGATGGGATGAGATTTGAAGACAAGTTGCTGGCCTGACGGGTGAGGACATTTAAGTGGCTTCCAGGGGCAGCAAACTCTCTTTATCCTTCACCCATTCAGACTTTCATTTATTTGGCAAATAAATGCTTGTGAAACAGGGCAGGGGAGCACTTGTTCTGGTCTTACTTAACCGGATGGGTGTCTCTGGGAGTCTCAGAGCGTAGGGCTGCTGCTTGGTGCTTGCAGCCAGAGTCGGTAGCGTCCCAGGCTGCTCCCGGAGTGGATCGGGTACCTGCAGTACTGCTGAGCCTGAGAGCTCTTTTCTTCTTACCGCCTATCTCTGTCTTTCGCTCACTGACTGAAATCCTTCTGGGGCATCTGCACAGTGAATGTGGATGTGGCTTGGTATTGGGACCTTAAGATGGCAGTGGGCAGGTGGCCAGGTACCCTGATATAGTGCCATCTATCCATCAACTCTCCTGACATTCGTTCATACATCCTTCACACACTGCCCACAGCCCAGGTCTAGGAAACTGTCTCCAGAACCCCAGAACCACACAGCCAGGATGTCACACACTTCACAGACCTGGGTTTTGCTCAGAACCACCCTTGTAGCACGGGTTAAATTAGCTGTTGTTGAAGTCCTTGAAGTCCAGATCTTCTTTGGACATCTCCAGTGCTGGGATTACAGCTGTGTGCCTATAACACCTGACCTATGTAGGTCTGCATGTGTGTTTCCCCCATGCTAGGCAGCACTTTACCAGCTGGGCTCCATCCTGAGGGCTTCTTGGGTTGAAGAATTGCCTGGACTATTGTCCTGGAGCCTGGCCCAGTGCCTTCCTGAAGCATTTGTCTGTCTTTGGGTGACGCTTTGACACATTTTGGCCCTTGCTACCCAATACTAGCCAGGTATTGCTTGATAGGCAAAGGGGAGAGTTCACCCAGGGTGTCTTTGTGAGGAGAAAGGAAGATATTTGCCATCATTCTTGGTGTATGTGTTACATTTCTTGTTGCTCTTGCTGACAACCTAATCATAGCACTCAAGGTGGTACAGGCAGGATTATCAATCTAAGGCCATCCTTGGGTACATGGGGAGTTTGAGATAGCCCTGGGCTTCATAAAACCATATCAAAAGAAAAAAAAAAACCCAAAACATTTGGCTAAATGTCAGAGATATTGGCTGACCTTTGTAGTGACTTGTGACTCCATTTTATAGCCAAATGTGTCAGGTTCTGGTGGCCTGCCTCCTTCAACATGTCTCTGGGCTTCTTCCCACTGCTGTAGCAGATTTGATGAGTTGGAGACCCTCTCTCTAAATAGCTCACACTTTCTACTTCTACCTACCCTGGGTTATGGTTAGGTCATCCCAGAGGTGGTGGCTCAGAACCCTGGAGTGGGCAAGGAGGGGAGTTGGAGGTTGGCACTGGGAGAGGGCCCAGTGAGCAGAAGTGAGGTGCACATGCTGTACCCCTAGTTTCAGACACTGTGAGGCACCAGCTTCCTTGGTCAGGGCCCAGGGCCTGAGCCACACGGATGTCAACTTACAGCCTTCGTCTGCTGTCCAGAGGCTGTGCAATCAGAGCCTCCCTCATTCCTCTGTATGGAAACACACCCGTGGTGGTGGCCAGGACTAAGTCTTTGAAGTCACTGGTGTCTGTTTGAGTCACAGGTAACCCGTCCTGATTTGTTTATATGCAGTGTTCATAGCTAGGAGGGGCTCAGACCCCCATCAGTGGGAGCCATATGTTCCTAAAGCTTAAGCATCGGTTATCCAGTTGCCCCACGTTCCTACTTGAATGAATTTGCTGCTTAGCACCCCCAAAACCAACTTCCTTCCTGTCGCCTTTTCCTGCTGTACTTCCTGCCCCATGTCCCCTGGCTGGGCCCCTCAGATCACTTGCCTGGCTGGGGTCTGGGACCCTGTGTACCAGCAAAAGCTATCTAGTCAGAGAGTTTCCATCTTGCTTTTTCAGTGGCAGGTGCTAAATGCCATTTGGGGATGATGAGGAATATGCATGATGAAGTTGGAGGGAACACAGAAGGCTCTGTGCTTGACAACCTGTGAGTTGTGACCCCTTAGGCATCACGGAGGTCACCGAAGACCATCCTGTATATCGGATATTTACATTATGATTTATAACAGTAGCAAAATTACAGTTTTAAAGTGGTAACAAAAATAACTTTATCGTTTCAGGTGTGTGTGTGTGTGTGTGTGTGTGTGTGTGTGTGTGTGACCATAACATGAAGAACGGTATTAAAGGGTTACAGCATTGAGAACTCCTCTTCTAGCTCATCCATACTTGTCAGTAGATCCCAAGCTCTCTCAAACCCCTTCCATCTGCATTTGTGTGTGAGAGAGAGAGACACAGACAGACAGACAGAGAAACAGAGACAGAGAGAGAGAGAGACAGAGAAACAGAGACACAGAGAGACACAGAGAAACAGAGGAAAGACTCCATTTACTTAAGACCCAAGATGGGAAAGCCATCTTCTGAACTGAAGCTGTCCAGTTCCTTACGCCCAAGTGACTTCTAAGATGGTACAACCTTGAGGAAGGATCACAGGCTGAGCGTTAGTGAGCAGAGTTTTGCTGTGTGTCCTTCCTCGGGTTATTTAACCTCTCTGAGCCTAAACCTTCTAACAGCACTAGTCTCAGTGTTCTCTCAGAAGGGGTGGAGCTTTTAGCTACAGGAGTCACAAGAAAAAAGAGCTGACGTCTCTCTCCCTCCCTCCCTCCCTCCCTCCCTTCCTCACTCCCTCCCTCCCTCCCTCCCTTCCTCACTCACTCCCTCCCTCCCTCACTTCCTCCCTCCCTCCCTCCCTCCCTCCCTCCCTCCCGCCCTCCCTCCCTCCCTTCCTTCCTTCCTTATGTATGAGTGCTGTGACTGCACATGTGTAGGGATGCTTGTCTGTATGTAGGTGCATGTCTATGCCTGAATTGATATTAGATGTCTTCCTTGATCACTGCAGTTTATTTAATTGAGGTGGGTCTCTCACTGAGCCTGGAGTTAGTTGGTCTAGCTAGTTGGTTTGTTCTGGGATCTCTCACTCTGCCCACCCTGTGCTGGGTTTATAGTTAGATGCCCCATTTTATTTGTGGGCCTTGAGGTTCTCAGGCTTGTAGGAAAGTGTTTATCCCCAGAACCATCTCTCCAGCCCTTCTTTCTCACGTTACTCCCGTTTGTTTTGGCTAGAATTATTTCCCTGTCTCAGGCCCTATTGGCAAGATTTAATGGCTGCCTTTCCGCTCGCTCGGAGCTGGGGTGCTGATGTCCCAGGCAGACCTGGAAGTCTTGGGTTTCCTGCTCCTGTCCCCTAGAACCTAGTACCTTTGATATATCAACAGTGAGGCATGCCCCCAGATGCTGAGGAAGTCACTTTCGTAACAGCGAGCAGGACCAGCTGGTAGCCTCCAAGCTCAGGAAGCCCAAGTGGAAAGGGTGTTTCCTCAAAGAAGCTTTTTGTCGTCCATTACAGGGAACACTTTACTTGGTGCTGATTCTGGCCTGGCATTGTGTCTCTTTGTCCTAGAATGCAGGGCAGGGTCTTTGGGGTTTGGGCCCCACTTGTCAGGTGGGGCAGGGGCTCTGCAGCTCTGGGACCTACGCCTCTGATACCTACGCACATCTTTTTCCATCACGGGACCTTGTGATGTCATAGCTGACTGTGACACCGTTGTGGTTTGGACTGCTTGGCTGTGAGCCAGGGAAGAGGAAGCTGGCTTAGCTTACCAGCAGAAGGCTGAGGGAGAGTGTGTCCTTGCATCCCTAGTGTGAGCTGGGTTAGGACTTTGGTGGGAAGGTAGCTGGTGTGTTCAAGCCTTGTCAGCTTAAATGGGGTGATGGCAGACTCCCTGACATCTCTAAGGTTTTCCACATCCATCCTGTTTCTTCTTTTTTTTTTTTTTTTTTTTTTTTTTTTTTTTTTTTGTGATGTTTTGTTCTTTTGAAACAGTGTCTTGCATTGTACTTTTTGGTTGGCCTGGAACTTGCTTTGTCGGCCAGGCTGGCCTTGAATTCATAGAGATCCACGTACTTCTGATCCCCCAGTGCTGGGTTTGTGCCACTACACCTGGCTCTTTTTCTTCTTTATAGAGGTGAAGGGGTTAGGTTTGTGGATGCTATGCTGTTCCTCATTTAAGAAAGCCTGCTCCCATCCCACACGTTCAGTGTGGGAGGCTGCAAGAGGTCACACAGCCTGAGTGAGTATGTTCTCCTGTTTAAACTGGAAAGTGACAACATCCAGTGACCTGCTGAGAGGTGCTGGGTCCTTGGGAGGTCTAGGGGACTACCACTGTTCTTTTTGGGACCCTGGGCCTGGGTTGATGCAGCCCCTATGTCAAGACACAGGGAAGACTTACCACTCACCACTACTGGTGGTGTTTGTCAGGGAGGCTGGGGTAGGTTGTCTGGTTTTAGCCTTAGGACCATAGTAACCTAGAGTTCAGAAAACTGAGTCAGTCTGGTGTTAAAAGCTGAGTGGGAAGGAACTTAGAGGTAGTCTTGCAGGCCTTGTACAAAGACATTTTTTTTTTTTTTTTGTCCTCTGGGGATAGGGCAGAGACTGTGCATCCTGAATTCTCAAGTCTGGTGTGACTTCCACTTTGGGCTGGAGTTGGGCTTCCAATTTCCTTCCCTGTTCTGAATCTTTATTGCTCCAAGCCCGACCAGGTCAGTGAGGACCTCTCAGAGCCAGCATTGGAATCCAGGCCTGCGGCTGTTGGTATGTGGGTGGGAAGCTCAGGAGCTTGGAGCAGATGATGGAGTGTAACTCTGGACTGGACAGTGGATCTATGAGGAAGGGCTCTGGAATGTTGACTCAGATTGCAGAACTCCTGCCAATGCCCTAGCTGTGCCTTGTGCCTGGCCTCCCACTGCTGACCTACAGCCTGGCTTCTGTCTAGAGCTCACAGAGCAGCCAGGGTTCCTAATGAGGCTGTGACCAGCTGCTTGCTCTCAGGCTGCCTGTGCCTCTGGCCATGAGTCCTGCTGTTTCCTGCTTTCTCTGGCAGGACTCCAGTCCTCCCCACTCTTTGCCCCTCTGGCCTCCACTCTTGCTTCACTGTGGCTTGGTCCTGTGGTCACATCCTTACCTTGCCTTGTTACCCATTTGATTCTCCCCATAGTCTGCCCTCCTGCAAGAACTCCTGGGGAACTTTCCTGGCCCTGAGTCCCAGAGCAGGGCAGACTGGAAATAAGTGGATACCAGGTGGAGGCTGGAGGGACTGGGAGTAGGCTAGAGCCTCTCGCTGGACAGGAAGTTTGCTAGATTCAACAAAATTACAGTTCCAGGGGATTTGTTGCCCATGCTGGCCTCTTTAGCCACCAGGCACGCACATCATGCATAGACAAACATGTAGGCAAAGCATTCATACACATAAAAATACATTTATCTTTTTAAATGTTAACAATGTAAAATGTAGCAATATAAATGTAAAAAATGTAACAAATATAAAAACAAAAAAGCAAGAGACAGACTGGGGATACAGTTGTGCAATAAAGAAGTCATGTGTAATAAACTAATACTTCAATTGATTGATGACAAAAAACAAGCCCCAAAGAAAAATATGTCCTTCAAGATGCCTGCTAATTAGCGATGTAGTTTGAGTTCAAAGCCAGACTTCCATACTGTTGTCTGTTGTCTTCTCATAAGAAGATGAGCCACCCATAGTTTGGAGGCAAGGAGGTAACCGGGAGCTGAGAGTAGGTGGGCTGATTATCTGGCTGTAGTGTGAAGGTTTGGAAAGGCTGGAGGCAGGGAGGCGAGGCTCACTAGGAGGCTGTGGTGGTGACTCAGGTGAGGTAGGAAGGACAGCAGAGGTGGGGGGAGGAGGGGGAGGGCCGAGAGAAGCAATGGCTGGAAGTCAGGGCATATTTTTACCAGTGTCCCCATCTTCCCTAGAGGTTTACTGCTCAGCCTGAGCTGGTTGACGTGTTTTGGTCATTTAATTGGCTGGGCTTGAAACCACTGTGTGTCAGAGAAAGTACTTCTGATCCTCCTGGCTCTCTACCTCAGTTGCTGGGATTACAGATGTGTGCCACCATACCTGTTCTTTTGTTTTGTTTTGTTTTGTTTTGTTTTGTTTTGTTTTGTTTTATGCAGTGCTAGGTATAGAACCTGGACCTTCATGGGTGTTAGACATCCTCTCTACCAACTGATCTGCAACCCAGCCTTCTTTGGACCACGGTTAGCCATAGGAACGGCCTTGTCATAATCACCCTGGTCACCACTCTGACTGGAGTAGACTTGAAACTGAGCTGTTGTGTTTGATGTCTCCTGAGACCAGGCATGTGAAGAGCTGGGTACCGCTCATGTCTCGGGCAGGTGTCTATTAAATACATGCAGCGGTAATCAACAAAAGCAAAAGTCCTAATTTCCTGTCTAATTTCAGAGTTGGGTCTGATGCACTGAATGCAAGAAGCCCTTCCATTTTTAGCCAGTAGGGCAGCAGGCCACTACTTTTGCCAGAGGAGATGAAAAAGCCAGGCCTTCTCGTGTTCTTATTGTTCTCCCAGCCAAAACCTAGCTTCCATCTATAGGCTGCAGAGTCACACTTTGGCTACCACCCACATGTGATGGTGACTGGTTGAGGCCACCACATGGGCTGTGAAGTGAATGCTGCACTTCAGTTTCTGGGGACACTGCCTTGTCCATTTCTTGAACAGTTTTCAAGTGCACCAAACGCAGCTCAGTGAATAGGAAATGGCAACTTTTGCTTTTGTTGATTAGCATATCGTCTACTTATTAGACACTTACCCCAGCCATGTGCACCACCTGGTTCTTCACATTCGTCGGCTTGGCTAATCAAGACACTTCATATGGTGGGCACGGCTCTGTTCCCATTTTGGAGGTGCCAACACCAAGTGGAAGAGTGAGAGAAGAGGAGTCAAACCAGGTTCTGGCTCAAGGATAGATCACAGCAGGGTGTCAGGGAAGACACAAGGAGAGCAAAGAGTTAGCTCAAATATGCTCTAACCTGGGAAATGGAGAAACGGTCTTAGGTTGTCACAGGAGCCTACTGGAAGAATCTGTGACTTCCATCTGGGGTTCAGGGGCTTATATGAAAGAGATGGTGGTGGGGCGAGTCTGAAGAAGCTGAGGGGTCCACTATGCAGAAAGTATGGTCAGAGGTAGCAGCAGAGGTCGGGGTGTGGGAGTCAGATGTTCTGCATCAGGTGACAGGTGAAGGCTGGTAGCAGATGCTGGAGAAGTTTTGTTTCAGCCTGAGGAAGGTGACTTAGGTCTGTCTGCAAAGGGACATATGCTAGACACCAACAGTGAGGAGACTAGCTGGCAGGAGTTGCCCAGGTGTTGAGGAGAGCCAGTTGGAGATGGAGAAAGCTGTATCAAAGGGCTTCGGGGTGTTAGCGGAGAGGGTGGGGCATTCTCTGTCGCTGAATCAAGTATTATTTGGGGGCAGAGCCCTTGTCATGTAGCCTGAAGCCTGGCCCTAAGAACCGGATCCCAGTGTGGGTTTCCTGTCTGATGCAGCTCACTTCTAAAGCACATCACAGGCAGCAGTTCGGAGGAGGGATGTATCACCCCTGGGCCATCTACCTGTGATGTGGTTGGTCCTTCCTGACACCAATGCTCTTTGTTTCCATGATGGTTGGCAGGCCTGGCTGCCTGGGCCTTGCATGGCTGTTACAGCCTGGCTTGATGTGGCTGTACCACCCCAGTCTGTGGAGCTCCTGTAAACCTTCAAGATCAAGACTTAAATGCAACCCCCACACCCACCAGGCAAATGATGTGGCCTCTCTAGTGCTTGAAGATAGCTTCCGGCTGAGTGGAGGGTCCTTGGGCAGACACCTATGTCTGTCCCCAACAGTTGTCTCATTTGATCTGGGAGGTGGTGGCTTTTTTGCCTGGAAAGAAACATCAACCAGCTCTTCACCACTCTGTAAAGCAAAACAAAATCACAGGGCATGAAATAACTCAGTCAGTGAAGTGGATGAGCACAGGCTTGGAATCACAGCACTGGGGACGTAGAGAGAGGCAGTTCCCTGGGTCCACTGTGTGGCCAGTCTAGCCAAATTGGTGAGCTGCAGGCCAATGAGAGGCCTTGTCGTGAAGCCAAGGTAGACAGTGTACTAAGAAGAGCACACGCACGCACACACACACACACACACACAAACACACAAACCACACACACACACTTGTACCTCCATATGCACACACAGGGCAGCTGTGTGTCCTTCCACATGCTTGCACATGTGTACCTGCATACACACAAAAGGGTACACATGTTCATGTTCACCCTCCCTTGTATACCCATATGTGCACATGCACCTGCACATACACAAACAGTTGTGCACACACACACCTCTGCTCAGACACACACAAATCACAGGTTATAAAATTGTCAGAGCCGGGGAGGTTGATCTAGCCATGATGAGTTCTCAGTCTGTTCCTGCACTGCATCTCCTGGATCCTTCATTTCTGCATTGTGAAATGGGCTTTGTTTTAGTTACTTTTTGATTTCTGTGAAGAGACACCATGACTAAGGCAATTGATAGAAGAAAGTATTTAATGGGGGGGGGGGGCTTGCTTACAGATTCAGAATGGAAATCCATGACTGTCATGGTGGGGATCATGGTGCTGGAACTGTAGCTGAGAGCTTATATGAGGGAGGAAAAGAGGGAGGAAGGGAAGGAGGGACACCTCCTGGCCTGGGCTTTTGAAACCTTGAAGCCCTCCTCCATGCCATACCTCTAAATCCTTTCCAAAACAGTTCCAACTACAGACATGGCTTTCACATGTATGGGTTTATGGGAGCCATTCGCATCCAAACCTCCAAGGCTTGGTTTAGAGAAAAAGGTGGGGAAATTCATGTGAGTGTCCCCAGAATGGCACCTCACACAGTAGGTACTTTCTCTGTGCACATGTTGCGTTACAGGTATAAGCCTTACTGGTCCTTCTAGCTTACATAAATGGTGGTGCTAGTGGGTACGTACTCTACACAAGCTGGGAGCTTTTCCATGCCACCTTCCCTATCTTGCTCTATACCTGCCTCAGTGATAGATGCCTAGGATCTTGCCATCTATCAACCATTTGCCTCTCAATCTGCCCATCTCTACATCTATCCATCTATCTATTCATCCATCCATCCATTCACCTATCCATCCACCTGCCCGCCCACCATTAATCCATCCATTCTTCCATCTCTCCATCCATCCATCCTTCTATTTTTCTTTCCCTCCCTCTACTTCTGCATCCATCATGTCCATCTCTCCCTCCCTCCAGTTTTTCATCTATCCATTTCTTTAACCATCTCCACCCCTGCACTCTCTTTTCAGTCTTTGCCTACCACATACAGTAGCTGGTTAACTCTTCCCTGTTCAGTAGGTGGTTCATTTTTACCATAGGTTTCCAGTTCTGACCTGCAGCCTTGTTTGCCTTTTGTTTTGTCTTGGTTTTTGTTCATATGTTTGTTTTTAAACAGAGCTTCTCTATGTAACCCTGGCTGTCCTAGAACTCTCTATGTAGACCAGGTTAGCCTCGAACCCACAGAGCTCCTCCGACCTCTGACTCCTGAGTGCTGGAATTAAAGGTATGTGACACTCCACTACTCCCTGCTGAAGGCTTTATGTTTATGACTCACGTAAACATGCTGACAGCATCAAGTGCAGTTGGGTTCATTTCCTCATTTCTCCGTGTCGGTCCCCATGGACTGGGGGTGGGGGTGAATTTATGTCTCTCCATTTAAAGCAAAAGATTAGTCCTCCCCAGCCTCCTGAATCTCGGGACTTGTTGTAAACTCTCCCTACTGCCCCCATCCCTACCCTCATCCCACTGCAGTCCCTGTAGTGGCCCTGAGGCCCAGCCTCCATGGCTATGTTTTGGGGCTTTGTATAGCTCCCCTTGCAGGAGTGACCTTTTGTTCTGCATTGCGTAGGGGCTTTCTGTTCCTCATTGTTTAGTCCTGACGGAGATTGTGGCTTTTTTTTTTTTTCCTCTGTCCAAGAGAATAAACAGGCCTGGAGGTTGTTGAGGGAGGCTTGGGCCTCTTTGCAAGCTGCTGGGGCTGGAGTCACACATAGGAGCAGGAGAAAGCAACTGAGAGTTTATTCAGAGTGAAGCTGGGGACAAGTATTCCCCCCACCCCACACCCCCCGGTTCATGGGTGGATCAATAAGACGGTCCAACTTGGCTGAGGCGAGGTCCTTTCCCATCAGGACCTCTTGGTCTGGCAGGAAGTTGTCTCTAGCCAAGGAAATGTTTCTCTGGGCCACCAGAAGCTGCCCAAGCACAGATGAGTTACCGACACCCAGAGAATAAACCCCAGGGTTGGCAGAAATAGGGTTTCCATGAGACGCTTGTCACCTACAGCCCCCATGCGTGGATTGGGAGGCTGCTATTTGAGAAAGTAGAGAGGGGCAAGGAGAAGGTTCTTCGTTAATGCGGCAAAGAGTTTCCCCTGGAAGGCTAGTCTGGGAGTTTTGCTGGGGACACTCAGGCCTTCTGTGTCAGTCAGAATTCTGTGGAGTGGTGAATATAAATGAGCTATGATTTCTAGGGTTCAGGGCTCCCCTAAGTGTGCTGTGTGTGCCTTCCTCACTCCCTTCTCCCAACTTACTTCACTCTCTCCATAGGACGGGATGATCAGACCAGACTGAGCATAGCAGAGGAGTCTCTAATCCCCAGGAAGAGTTCTTTCTTATTTTCCCTTTCCTCTTTCTGAGAAGTATGGCTCCCTCGTCCAGAGACTCTCCCCTGTAGATGTGAAAGGCTCAGCCAGCCATTGACGTACACTTGACCTCAAGCACAGTCCGTGAGGCCCCAGACAGTGTGGAACACCCTCATAGTGTGTGCTCAGACCCAACTGATTGTTGTGTCTTGAAATGGAAGGGGGGAAGTGACAGGATCGTGTGTGTGTGTGTGTGTGTGTGTGTAGGCACGTGCTCAGATGTGTGTGCAACTGTCCAGAGGGAGCTACAGTGGCTTTTCTGTGACTTCCCTCACCCAACTGTCTGCATGACCTTCCTGAAAATGATTGCCCTTGTGGGGGGACTCAGAGATAGGCCAGGACAGCAGATATATCTATTTTCAGGCTTCTTGGCCCCTAGTACCCAGGGGGAGGACCTCGCCCTGAGGAAATGACAGTAGAATTACTTACCCTACTCAGAGTAGCAACTGCTGATCACTGTTTTCTGTCTTGCTCTGGGTAGGATAGCTCACACTGCAGCCTCAGAGCCCCGCCCCCCCGCCCAATCTGGGGTTACTGGATGAGCATGAAGACAAGGCAGGGGGCTGCATTGGGGTTGCTTATCCAGGTCACAGCGTGGACAGTCACTCTGAAGGCACACATATGTGTGTGGACTTTGACCAAAGGGAGCATGAGACAGCTAGGACACTGTGGCAGGACCAGAAGAGACAAAGACGGTCCACAACGGGGATCCCATGACTCATGGCTTCGGGTGGCTTTCAGCTGTTATCAGTTGAGTGACTGAGCAAAGAAAATCATGGTATGCTCAGAGGTCACTCACTGCACAGCACTAGGCAAGGCAGCATGATGCTCTCCAGACACAGCTGGGGGTGGGGAGAGGGAAGACATTCTTTGTGGAGTTTGTGCAGTCTATGCAGACCAGGTGAGCCCCGTAGTAAAGTCGGCATCTTCTCTGATTGGCTTGTTTACAGATGCTTTTCAAAGAGACCGATCCATGCCTTGGCTGTGCTAATTGGTGAATATTTTATGTATCTTTCTTGCTCCCACCAAGTTGAGTCAGGAACTGACGTCTGGAGAGATGGAGACACTTGCCTATGACCCATACAGCTGGTGGGTGGAAGAATAAGAAAAGAAATCCATGGCTCTCTACCTCTCCACCTTTATCTAAGGAGTCAGGGGATTCGTCAGGGTTCCAGGTTTAATAAACGTTCGTTGAGCTCCTCTTGACCACAGGTTGGCAGCTGCTGGTACAGGTACAATGAAGAGTGAACCAGCCCTCAACTTTAACCTAGAACCATCCCCTTCTCCCGGTCATTTCCAGGTGACATCAGCAGGAGCTGCAAGGGTGTTGGGTGTGTGTTCACACCCTCTTTGCTCTTGTAGATCCACTGCCTCCTTTGCTTATCAGTTCACGTTTGTGCAGAAGTAGCTAATTCGTGCTTGTCCCTAACAGCTCTAATTGCCATTTCACCTCTTGGAAGGAAGGCTGGGGCTTAGGCAGGTCTCTGGGGTACTGGAACAGACTCAGTGGTGACAGTTGCTGCTGCTGTACACTTCCCAGGGCCATTTAGAGATCTGAGAGAGGGCTTTGTGTTTCTCACCATTGGTTCTGTGGCATGTGGATGCTTTTTCTCTCCTCCCCATCTGTCTGCCTTTCATAAATATTTAATTTTTTTTTTTAAAAATGTGAGTGTGCCTGAGCTTATGTGTGTGAACCACATGCATGCAGGAATTTGCAGAACTTAGAAGGGAGCGTCAGATCCCCTGCAACTGAAGTAATAGGCAGTTGCAAGCTGCCATGACAGTGCTGGGAACCGAACCCAAGTCCTCTCCGAGAGTAATAAGTGTTCTTAACCACGGAGCTCTCTCTGGAGCTCGTCCTCCCCATCCCTGCCTGTTTTTCTGGTCTCTCCCTGGAAGTACTTGGCACAGCCATTGAAATCATGACCAAGAGAGGCAGATAGGACCCAGGCTCCAATATCAGTCACTGGCTTAGGTAGGCAACCTGCCCTCTTTATGCCTCTGTTTTCTTGCCATACAGTGTTCAGACTCCATCTGGGATGGTTGTTAGAGAATTTAATGCAAAAAATATGCCCATCTCAGGTCCAGTCTCTGGAAGCAGAGCCTGAGGCATGGTCTCTTGTGACAGGAGAAGGCTCTCAGGCAAGAGGGTGGGGTGGCAGGATGTGGCAGCAGGGTCACATGGCTGGTTGCCAGCCAAAACCAATGGGTGTTGGTCCTGGATTGAGACCAAGGTATTACCTCTTAGTTGGAGACTTGTCAGCCAGTGCTGAGGCTATTCTTCTGGTAGGAGTCTGAGGATGGCCAGAAGCCCCCACTGGCTCAAACCTTCCAAGCCCATGGGGTGTAAGGCAGCACCGGTGTGAGGAGGTGCACAGGTTTGTTTCCATTCTGTATTAACTTCCGGAGACATCTGTGTCATGGCCTGTGTCAGAAGCTTAGGTATGGAGGTGGCATAGCCACTGTCTCTGCCCTCTGTGCCATAGGTGTCAGCATGTGAACGTGCATGTGAGTACAAGAACACACGGTGTCATTTCAGAACAATGACATGAAGGTCAGAAGGGGTCATATCTATGTTCAGAGAGAGGCCAGAGGAGGAATCACCTACATTAAGCTCAGGAGATTCGAGGGTACTTCTGGGAGAAGAAAGTCCTCAGCCAGAAGGACAGAGGGATAGATGAGCAGACATCCTAAAAAGAGCATCTTTGGGTGGAGGTCCTTGTCACCGTGAACCAAGCCACTGTCTTAAATAAACTACATCTTCTCGGAGCCCTGCTGGACTCACTCAGCAAGAGGGAAGCCCTAAAGTAACCCACTCCCTGGCCCAGCACCTCTACCTGCAGACACGAGTGTGTCATGCTAAAGGGGTGGCCAGGAAGGAAAAAAGCCTGGAGTCTACTTTCTCAAGCCTTCCTTGTCCTCCAACGCAAGAACCCATCCATTAGACCCAGTGACAGGAGCCTAGAGTCATGCTAACGGCTGCCTCTCTTGTTCCCTTCCAGGTTGTCTTGACGCCCTACAAGCCAGAGCCTGGGAGCCAGTGCCGGATGTTGGAGGAATACTACAGCAGGAAGGTTGAGATGTGCTGTGCTAGGTGTCCACCTGGTAAGAGGCAGCTGCTGGGGCTTTTGCATGTGGTGTCATGGAGGGAAGGCTCGTCCAGGAATGAGGGCCTTCAAGTCTCACTGGGCTGCTTCTAGTGACATACGTTCTATGAGACTCATGATTCATCTTGCCCTGGGATTTTGCACATGCTGTCCCCCATACTTCAAGGATGGCCTGGTCCTTCTCATAGCCCCACTGTGTGCTCCTCTGGAGTAGTGACTGTAGCTTGGTCCCTGTGGGATTCCCAACACATGACTGCCCTATATTGATGTCCTGTACACAATTATCAAGTAAATGGATGTATAACCATACCATAGATGGTAGACCTGAGCCCTGGCCCCACTGGGGAGGACAGAGTAACTGGCCTCTAGTGCTGAATCAAGTGTATGCACTCAGTTAAGTAGTATTTATAACGCCCCTACTGTGTGCTCAACCTGCTGGGATTATAGCAGAATGCTGAGCAGACATCCCTGATCCTCATCCTCATGGAATCTACTGTATTTCTTTTTCTTTACCATAAGATTCATTTCCTTTTCGTTTTACACTGTCGGTGTTTTGCCCGCATGTATGTCTGTGCGCCCCACTCCATAAGAGTAGCGCCGGAGGTCACAAGAGGGCATTAGGTCATTGGAAATGGTAGCACAGATGGTTGTTAGACACTCTGTGGGCGCTGAGAATCAAACTCGGTCCTCTGCTCTTAACTGCTGAGCCATCTCTCCAGCCCCAAGTCTGCTTTCTAACAGAGGCCGGAAAGAGTATCTAAGTGCTGTCTGCTCCCCGTTGGGGTTGTGATGGAGACAGAAAGGGATGGGCACTTCAGATGAGGTTGGAAGGTCCAGGAGGGTCTCTCTGAGCCCTGTAAAAGGGACAGAGGAAAGCCACACAAACATAGGGGATACGGCAGACCAGGAAGTAAGTGCAAAGCCCTAAGGCAGGGGCCTGTTAGTGAGCTCAAAGAACATTGAGGCTGGTGTTTGTTGGCCCAGAGTGAAAGAAAAGTGTGATGGGAGATGTGGATGAAGGGATGAGGGCTGGTGAGATGGCTCGGTGGGTAAAGGCACTTCCTGTGCAAGCCTGAGAATCTGAAGGAATGGTGGAAGGAGGAAACAGGGTACGCATTATCACCGCAGCCGTGGCCACCGCCACCATCACCATTGGAATAATATGAGCGAGATGAGCGGGGTCACCATGAAGAATTCAGATTTCACTCACTGGAGGTTTTGAGTCACGTGCTTGAGACCCAGTGGGCAGGAACACAGGGGTGCCCACAGTCACTTTGAGAGACCTCAGGTGGCTTTTCTATTGACTAGCAGTCTTTAAGGCCTTACAAGCTGAGGGCAGGAGGAACAGGGGAGAGGAGCTGGGTTCAGAAGAGGAAACAAACACGTTAAAGGTTTACCCCATTATTCTTCCATCCCCCAGGCTTTTAGGTAAACCCCATACCCTTGGTCCTGACAGGTTACCAAGTGTGACACCTTTTATTTTCTTATTAGCCATTTATATTTCATACAGTGAGATAATTTGAACCAACTATCAAGAAGACAGGAGCTGGCAAACCAAGTCTCCCTGAAGTATTCTTCACTGATAATAGGCTTGGTTTGGTTTTCTGTTTTTTAGTGGTGGTGTTTCAGCTACCTGGAGAAAGCAGAGGGGTGATAGGTTCAGAGGTAGAGAGATGGCTGGCGACATCCAGAGATGCTTCATCCCAGGGGCTTCCTGGCAAGGATTCAGAACCCTGGGATTGAAGGTCTCCATAGACACCTGTCTTCTGCTGAGACCTCTGGTCCTTGCTTCCTCAGGTCAGCACGTGAAACACTTCTGCAATGAGACCTCAGACACCGTGTGTGCAGACTGTGAGGCAGGCATGTACACCCAGGTCTGGAACCAGTTCCAAACATGCCTGAGCTGCAGCTCTTCCTGTAGCGCCGGTGAGTGACCTGTGCAGCCTAGTCCTGGCATCTTCCCTGGTCACTGGTCCTCCAGCAAGTAAGGTGGATGGGGTTACCTTGGGCCGGTCGTTTACATCTTCCGGGACATGAGTGGCAGGGGACTGCTCTTTACCACGTGTGTGTATTTATGTGATTGGAACCCGGGACTTCACGAAGGTGATGCAAACACTTTTTAACAGAGCTATATCAACCCCCAGACCTTTTGTAAAATAAATAAATAAATAAATAAAGATTTATTTATTGACTTACTCACTTTTTTTTGAAGATGGCATTTCTCAATATAGCCTTGGCTGTCCTGGAACTCACTTTGTACACCAGGCTGGCCTCAAACTCAGAGATCTGCCTGACTCTACCTCCCAAGTGCTAGGACTAAAGGCATACACTACCACTGCCCAACAAGATTTCTTTATTTTTGTTGTAAGTGTAGAGTTATTTTTTCCTAGCATGTAGTGCCCATGAGGTCCAAAATGGAGCATCAGATCTGGAATGAGTTACAGACTTTTGTTAGACACCTTGTGGGTGCTGGGAACTGCACCCAGGTCTTCTGCAGGAAGAATTGTTCTTAACTGGTGAGCCATCTTTCCAGCCTCTAAATTTAACAGTATTGGCCGTTCCCGGGAATTGGATGTAGTGACAGAGCTCTCTCACTAAGCTACATCCTTCTAGAGCCATTTGCCTTTGAGTCAGGATCTTGCTAGATAGCTCAGGCTGGCTTTGAACTTATGAACTGCCTACCTCAGCTTCCTGAATAGATGGGATTCTAGACCTGCACTCCCAGACACAGCTTTCAGTTCAGTTTTTTCCGTTTGTTTGGTTTTTGTTGCTGTTGTGTTATTTGGTTGTCTGGTTTTCGTTTTTTACAAGATAGGGTTTCTTTGTGTAGTCTTGGCTGTCCTGAAACTGAACTGGACCTGTATACCAGGCTGGCCTCGAACTCATAGAGCTCCAACCACCTGTGCATCCCGAGTGCTGGGATTAGAGATGTGTACCACCACTGCCTGACTGTTTTGTTTGTTTGTTTGAGATGAGGCTTCTTTTTTTTGCTAGATTGCCCAGGCTGGCCTAGAACTTTCTAAAGGCTAACTTTAAACTTACAATCATCCTTCTGCCTTAGTTTCCCCAGTGTTGAGATTACAAGTGAGTGACACCTTGCCTGGCCTCTTCCAGATGACATTTTCCTTCTAGATCCTACCAAATCTTCATTTGGTCTCTGAGGTGGATGGTGGGGGAGTAACGTCAGAGTTGAGGATGTAGAGCCTAGGGGAGCAGATATATATATTCACTCTGTGGTAGAACCCGAGAGGCAAGGTGGTCAAGGGACCTGTGCTGAGGGACCTACCAGCTCTGGCAGGAAGGGCAGAATGAGTGAGTGGAGGCAGAGATAACCCTGGCTGTTCTTCCCTCCTCTAGACCAGATAGAGACCCGCGCCTGCACTAAACAGCAGAACCGAGTGTGTGCTTGCAAAGCTGACAGGTACTGTGCCTTGAAAACGAATTCTGGCAGCTGTCGACAGTGCATGAAGCTGAGCAAGTGCCCCCCTGGCTTTGGAGTAGCCCGTTCAAGTAAGGATCCCTCTTCCTGTCACTGAGCAAAGGATGTGAACATCCCTGAGATGTCACAGGCACCTATCTCTAAGCCTTACCGCGAAGCTCTCCAGTGACTGTCAGGTGCATTGCATGTCTCTGGGCGGTCTTGTTTCCACTAAGCCCTAAGCTAATGGGAAATCAGGTAGAACAGGAAGGTAACCCTGGAGAGCAGGTCCATGTAAGTGTGTGTGTGTGTGTGTGTGTGTGTGTGTGTGTGTGTGTTCTAAGGAAGAGAATTACAAACAGCCCTCTTTTGTGACCCCACTGCTAAGTGACTCCCCATCTGGCTGGATGAAGTGTTCATTTTGTTGATAAGCTCTGGATCTTCTCTTCAAGGAGCTCCAGATGAAAATGTGGTATGCGTTGCCTGCGCTCCAGGGACATTCTCTGACACCACATCATCCACAGATGTGTGCAGGCCCCACCGCCCGTGAGTGTTGACTTCCTGGCTTCTGAAGGAGCAGGGAGGGTGACCCCTGGGTGACTGGGTCCCAGGATGTAGGACAGCTTGTCACTCTTTGTCTCTGGGGTTGGGTTCTGAGGCAGACAGTGGATGACTTGAGCAGGAGCTTGACACGGAGGCCAGACTGTGACACTGGGTGGAAGTTGGGGTGTATGTGAGGGGGTAGTGCTAAGAAGCTCATACTCATTGCTTGGTTGTTGGGATCCCTATCCTCAGGCCTGGCTCCCTGGAATGAGCTCACCGTCTTCTGTGGTCTCCTCATTACAATCTTTCTCCCCCAGCTGTATCATCCTTGCTGTTCCTGGAAATGCAAGCACAAATGCAGTGTGTGCGTCCGTGTTCCCAGCTCTAAGTGCCGTCACAAGGACACTCTTTATATCTCAGCCCAAGCCTACAAGATCCCAGCCCATGGATCAAGAAGAGCCAGGGCCCAGCCAAACTCCAAGCATCCTTGTGTCCTTAGGTTCAACCCCCATCATTGAACAAAGCACCAAGGGTGGCATCTCTCTTCCAGTTGGTAAGTCCTCAGTCTCAAGAGTAGTCCAGGCTTGGAAGTGCACAGCTACTGGGGAGGTGGAGACAGGAGAGTTGCAAGTTCAAGGCCAACCTGGGTTATAGAGTCAGTCAGTCTGGGCAACTCAGACTCTGTCTCAAAATAGTACTTTTAATGGGAGCTGAGGATGTAGCCCTTTGGAAGAGTGCTTGACTACCTTGGGGTTAAATCCTCAACAAAAATAAATGGAAACATTAAAAAGGAGGTGATTTCTCCCTCCTCCCCTACCTGCCTCTCTTGCTTCTGGAAGCCTCCCTTTGGGCAGAACTTGGATACTGGTCTCTGTCTTTCAGAGCAGATCCAAGTATGGGAGGAGTTGGATCTCTAAAGACATGATGTTGTCATAGGGAATCCCTGGGTGGCATGACTATGAAAATAAGTTCTGGTTGCTAGTTCTGATGAACCCATTTGGCTCACAAGACTATGGACTGCTAGTGTCTCCAGCTTCCCTCTGGGGTTAAGATAGCACCAAGCCCAAGGCCCTACACTGTGGCCCTCTGGCTGTATGTGGTTCACAGATGTGATCTTTGTGTTTGACCCTGAATTTGAAGACCTAAGGTTGGACTTGATCTCAGCACCAGCACCAGCAATCCTGGCACCTTTGTTTCTGAGTAACCCTGCCATCTTCCTAGGTCTGATCGTTGGAGTGACAGCTCTGGGTCTGATGATGTTAGGACTGGTGAACTGCTTCATCCTGGTGCAGAGAAAAAGTAAGGTTCTGGTCCCTTCCTGTTTCCAGCCCCGCATCCCACCCTAACACTTTTCTGGGTGTCTTGGGTGGTGGGCCTAGTACGGAGCTTTGCACTCTCATAGACTCAAGTAGATCTGGAGTCTATAACCTGTTGTTCTCCAAGAGCTTAGAGCCTGGTTACCAGAAGATAGTGTCAAGGCTAGCCCAGGAGATTGAAGTTCAGGATTTTTATACGGGAAGCCTGGGGTCTCTAGGATTCTGTGAGCTGGCCTGGGTCTCAGTGGGTGGATGTGGTTGACGAAGTCCAGCATAGTCTGAACTGGAAGATGGCCGGGGAAAGAGGTAGTGGGTGAAAGTAGAATGGGCTCATTTGTGGACCTTACCTGGCAGGCAGCTACTCCCTGGGCTGGGTCCACTCTACTGGCTCTACCGTAGCCATGCTGTGTCCTTTAAAACAGATGTACTGAAGAAGTCCTGCCTCTGACTTGTCCCTCTCTCTTCCTTGTAGAGAAGCCCTCCTGCCTGCAAAGAGAAGCCAAGGTGGTGAGTCTCTCTCTGCTGTCCTCCTCCTCCCTCTCCTCTCCCTCCTCCTTCTTCTCTTCTTCCTCCTCCTCCTCTTCCAGTTCCTTTCCTAGGGCACCATAAACAACATTATATAAGCAGGATTGAATGGGTATGGTGGTACATACCTGTCATCCCAGTAGTTGGGGACAAGTAGAGGCTGGAGGATCAGGAGTGTGAATCCTCAGAGCCAGCTGATGTTTAGCTACATTCCAGTTGGGAAGAAACAGGCAAACTCTCCCCTAGCTGGGCATAGCCAGGCTTTCTCCCTGCGCTGTGTCCAACTCCCCACTGTTCCCATGAGTGAGGCACCTTGGTTCTTTATTATACAGATGAGGAAACAGGTTTACCGGTTGTAGTCACTCTTGGGAAGGTTGTGGTGTGTCCCGGTGGTCAAACCCTCTGAGCGAGTGGATTTGGCAGACACATCCAAGACTATCTCAGGCTGCCCTTTCCTAGCAGGGCCTGCTTGCCAAGATTGGTCACCAGGAGTTGGAGAACCCAGACGCCACCCTTTGTCCAGCCCCTGCGCCCAGAGCAGCAGTGACTCAGCTTCTACTCTGAGGGCAGGGGAAAGTAGGGTTATTTGGAAAAATGGCACATGAATTCATTCACACCTACCCCACTCATGCACATGCCTCATGTTTAGTCACCAGGAGTTACTGCTGGTGGCGGTGGAGGAGGAAGGACATGCCAGCACTGTCTGAGAGCTTACAGACTCTTGCCACCTGACTGTGACACAGGCTGTGTGGTTATGGCTCCCAACTTTGGAGTCTGGGCTCCGTGGCTCAGATACTCATAAGTCATTGTCCTGAAGTGGCTTAACTGATGGGTGTGGCCTGGAACACAAACTTAGGACTCTTGTCTCACTGTCTAGTACACGATTACTGTGCCACTCTCAGACCTGCACATATAAATACCCTTAGCTCAGAGGCCCATAGAAGCCAGCCATGCCTCTGCCAGTCCCAGCTCCGTACTACAGGACCAAACCCAGAACCATGGGAGGTATCAGGCAAGCTAAGGTTTCTGGTGCTCACTCAGTGGGGTCCCAGCCAGAGTCACATGACCGTGGTAGTGTCTGGGCTTGAACAATGCAGCCGGTGGCTTTGAAGCAGGAGCTAGCTCTGACATTTGGGAGGAGGGGAGGATTCTGTTCTGTCTGGCTCTAGCCACAAACAGAGAGGGGGAGGCCCAGCCAGAAAAACTCCTCCTCTAGGGCTGATGTGGTGTGACATTTATTAGTGCCTCTGCAGAGTTATGAGGTAACGTTGGGGCCAAGGTCATACTGTGAGTTCAGACTGTTTTCCATTTCTTCCAGACTGGGGCACCTAGCTGTCAGGATTCCATGGGAGGCAGGAGGATGCAGTGGGCATGCTCCCACATCCTGGCCTGGGTTTGCTTGCTGTGGCCACCAGCCAGCTCTGTCATTCTGAACTCTGTATTCACTTTCTGTGGGCTTTTGTGGCCTCCTGAGGACAACTTGTACAAGATCATTCCAGTCTAGAGTCAGAAGCTGTGGACTGGGCAGGAAACAAGGCCTCAAGGTCACATGTCATGACATACCTGGGCATCTAAGAAGCCATAGCAACAGTGGGCAGGGCCCGGAGATAGAGGTTTCAGTGACTCTCTAGAGAGCACCAGCCACAGGAAGGATAGCTCAGCTATTGCTTTGGTTTAGACCATAGCTGGCATTGTGCCACCCTGGCAAAGTGTGGCCTTTTCCAGCTGCTGCTGCTGTAGACAGACAATGGTCTTGGAATGGTATTTTTTTAGATGTCCTTAGCATAAGTTGCTATGAACAGGGAAGTTGTCTTAAACCTCCAGAGCTGAACCCCAGACACCCAGAATAGGCATGGCGAGTTTTGGCTTGACTGCACTGTATCCAAACCACGACCTCAGGCAAGAAATTCCATTTCCACATCTTCAGAGCTAGGATGGGACTAGGCTATACTGAGTGTCTAGAAGAGCTAAGACAGATGTGACTCAGACACAGTATCTGGCACTAGGTACTCATATCACATATAGAGTAAGAAGCCACAGGGAAGCCACAGAACATTCTCTAGGTGAACCATGGGAAGGGGCAGCTGGGAAGGTCAGTAAGCAACCCTGAAAGTGGCACCGAGAAAAGGGCCCCATGAGCTGGGGTGATTCATTGAGCAGAAAGAATGGAGAGTAAAGGTGTTAAGCTTTGAGAACCAAGTCTGGCCTCTAGGACAGCTACTCAGACCTGTCCGTGATCAGTAAGACTACCCTTTGAAAAAAGAAGGTGACAGTGGCTCAGGTGCACCAAACTTGTTTATTTATGAACACTAAAACTTACCCTTTATATTTGGAGCATTTTTTTTTTTTTAAGACAAGGACTCAACATAGCCTGTATTGGCCCTTGAACAGTAACTGAGGATGGCTTTGAATTTCTGATTCTCTTGCCTCAACCTCCCCTGTGCTGGGATTAGAGACATACACCACCATACCCTGCTTATGTGATGCCCGGGACTGAACCCCTGAGCTCTGGGCAGAGTCCCTTCTGTGATTGCTGCAAACATGAGTTTAGTTCTCAGCACCCACATCGGATGGCTCGCAACCACCTTGCAACCATCAGTCCCAGAGGAGCTCATGGACCTTTTTTATCCTTCAAAGACATCTGCACACTCACGTACCTACCCACACTAAGACACGAATATATACACACAATTAAAAATTAAAAAAAAAACAAGATTTTTTTTTTAAAAAAGAGAGAGAAGTGTTACTGTCTTTAAAAAAAGTCGGACCATTTAAAAACACGAAGATCATTACTGGCTGGCAGATTATACCAGCTGGTACAGGGTGCCTAGGCCAAGTTCTTTTCTGTTGTTATTGTTGTTGTTTTTCAAGACAGGGTTTCTCTGTGTAGCCCTGGATGTTCTGGAGCTTTCTCTGTAGACTAGGTTGGCTTTGAACTCAAACTACCTGCGACTACTTCCTGGGTGCTGAGATGAAAGTTGTGTGCCATCGCACCCAGCCCCTGCCAAATTCTTAAAAACAGTGTCCTGTGTAGGACTCACAGCACCACTGTTGAAATTCCCAGCTGTCCAGTTTTGACAGCAGCCCAAGGACATAAGCTATAATTCTTCCTTGATACAAGGAAACATGGAGGCCCAAGAGAGGTTAGGTAACCTTTTCAAGGTCACGTAGCCAGTGAGTGGTAGCGCTATGAACTTTAGACTCAGGTGGTGTGGAATCAGAATTCATTTCTTAGCTGCCAGGCTGGTGACACATCTCCCTGTGCTCCAGAAAGTCACTTTTTCCATTTCCTTACGTGGACTGAGATTGAAAACCTTGCGTGCCCTGTATGGAAACGTGTGGCGTGGGCAGAACTGTGTAAGCTGTGGAGTGTGGGTGACGGGAGACAAGGAGACCAAAGAAATGGGCAGATGAGTTAATA